>NC_051164.1:9865328-9947234 GCF_013339745.2 Dermacentor silvarum | reverse complement strand
CACAATAAAAGAGGCCGCGATGAAGCCCGTGCCAGCGAAAGCTTGCGCTACTGTTGGTCTGCACTCGCAATGGAGAGGATAGACAGATCGACGTCACTGGTGCACGATTTTATATTTCTTTCGGTACTGCCATACTGGGCCGCCCGCAGTGCCAAAACGATTTTGTTTAGAGAAGTTTTGTTGAGGTAATAATATGACTTTCATCATCATCATCATCATCAGCCTATATTTTTTATGTCCACTGCAGGACGAAGGCCTCTCCCTGCGATCTCCAATTACCCCTGTCTTGCGCTAGCGTATTCCAACTTGCGCCTGCAAATTTCCTAACTTCATCATCCCATCTGGTTTTCTGCCGACCCCGACTGCGCTTCCCTTCTCTTGGTATCCATTCTGTAACCCTTATAGTCCACCGGTTATCCATCCTACGCATTACATGGCCTGCCCAGCTCCATTTCTTCCGCTTAATGTCAACTAGAATATCGGCTATCCCCGTTTGTTCTCTGATCCACACCACTCTCTTCCTGTCTCTTAACGTTAGTCTTAAGATTTTTCGTTCCATCGCTCTTTTTGCGGTCCTTAACTTGTTCTCGAGCAAGTTCTCGAGCTAATGGGCATAAATGTTAAAAAAGAAAAAAAAAAGAACTATTCGCTGCCTACTAACATCCTACCAAACTAACCAAGAAACTAAAAAAGCATGAAAAACAATATATATAGATAGCTCGGGTACCCTAACACTTCTATCAACCAAATAAAAATAAACAAAAATTGAACTTATTCACTGCTCTTGCTGCGCTGAGCTCCACTCGGCCACGACCGTCCCATTCGGCTTCACTCGAGAACCCCTAAAACCCCCATATTTATAAAAGTAGCGCCATTCTTAGATCTTGCCACCACCGCGCTCACCCTGACGCTTCCTCCTCGCCCTCTCTTAGCCGCCTCCTGTCGTCCCAGCCTCCTCCGCTCCCCCATTGGCCAATCCGTGTCACGTGGAAGTTCGCGTCGCGCTTTTGTATATTTTTTTCTTTCCAGCGCGCTCCGACTGCCATTCGCGGGCCTGTGCGACGAAAGTGCTGTACGCACAAACGGATCAAACGTGTTAGGGACAAGAACTTCGTTGTGATGGCATGCTGCTGCGCCTTAAGTTGCCGCAACCGACAAGGCGAGGGCAAAAGGCTTTTTTAACACGAAAGTGTTTTATGCCGGGGTCCACCAAGACTTCACTGACGTATTTCCGTCACGGAAATACGTCAGCTTACAATGTACACGAACATAATACAAAGAAAGAAACCAGAAGAAAAAGTTCCACAAACATGCAAAATGTGGAAATCGAACCCACGACCTCTCGGTCCGCGACGATAGATCGCCGAGCGTTTAACCCATTGCGCCACAAACGCATTTGCAGAGAGCTACACAGACGCGCCTTATATATCTAACACTCCTCCGTGTACCCGCGCTCTTGCTCGGGGCGGTGCCGCCGCCTACGAGCAGAAAAGAGAAGTACTGCATTATGACACTAACGCGCACCGACAGTGAACGCTTCGGTGGTCTCAGCACTACGACGCCTCGATGCCAGCATTCGAAGGGACGCTGGCATCAAGAAGCACTACCAACGCCAGGTGGCGTTCACCGTACTCAGCACAGCGGAGCGTGGCCTCCGCAATTAGCTCTGAAAATGTTTCTGAAGTTGATCGCGGAGGCTGCAATTACGACGCGCTGTACGCGCTGATTTGACTCGGTGACGATTCAGTTACGTGCTTTGTCTTGCGCGTTGTATTAGTGTGTCAGTTACGTGCTTCGTCGTTCGCGTTGTGCTAGCGTGTGCAGCGTAGTGCAGCTTCCATATGCACGACGGTTGCTCATGGTCATCGACGTTGGTAGTCGTGATGGAGGAGACGTGCCACCAGGCGTCAGCGTGGGTGCATCAACGCCTAAGGGCGCTTTAGCCACAAAACACCAATAGACATTATATATCAATGTGCAATAAACATTACACTACTTCTGTGAAGACACGTTTCACTTTCGTGTTCTATACCGATTCCTATATAAGAGGGATCAACCACATTTTTGTTTACCATCCGGCGTGCGCAACCGCTTGCTGCACACTTGATATTTGCGTCGTCTCGCATCGTCGCGTTGCTACTTCCAAAACGGCATTATTAAGACCAGTTACTGACTGACGAAGCAAAATCGCGCCTCAAAAACGTCTCCGCAGGGCGCGATCGAAGTTTTCTTCGGATTTCCTCTGGTAGCGCGTTAGCTGTCGTCTGCCACGGCAGGCCCGACGCAGGCGGCGCCACTGTCGATATCGCGCCTCGATCGCGCTGGTCGCGCCGAGCGCGATAGTGGAACGGAGGAGGAGGGAAGTGGATGGCGCTACTTTTATAAATATAGGGGCTTTAGAGAGCCCCCACTCTCGCGCGCCATCTGTCGCAGAAAGCGCGCAACACTAGGAAGCTCTCTCTCTCGTTCAGAGGCCAGTACCACGGCCGCTTGATGAAAACGCACAGGTGCGGCCTAGGGTGCCTCGATGCCAGCGCCGCCGTTCAGGGTGGTGCCATCCTTTGACCGCCCCCGCGCCGCCGCTTTCTCGCTGCGACGCCATCTTGAATCACAGCGAGCGGTTGCGATTGCTTGGTGCCGGTGCTTAGTTCGAGACACAGTGCGCGCGGATGCTTCGCTGGCGCTTCTACTTGCAGGACAGTGTTCAGCCGCATGAATGACAAGCTTGTCAAGTGCATCGAGTCGACATGACGGGCTGTTGTGTTCCCAAGTGCACCGGATCGACGCGTAAAGGGCTTCGTTGTTTACGCTTCCCCCGGGACCCAGAGCGAAGGAAGAGATGGGAAGCCCAAGTAAAGCGGTATCACTGGAAGACAACGGATAGCTCCTACATTTGCGAGGTAAGTGTCAAGAAAGTTTAGACTATCGCACCGTGTTTTTCATTTAAATAAGAAAGTATTCTCTGATCCTCGCTCACGGACCTACCTTCGCTCACGAACTAAGCACCTGCTTCAATGCTGTGTGATTAGCCTATGGTTTGCGAGCGCGCGTCGCATAGGCTTTTGCCGTTTTGATCGGCGAAGTCTATGCGAGTAGTACCCTTATTTTAAGGACTGACGAAAATGCTTCGCCGCGAAATAGTCTTACATTAGCTACAAATCGTCATGTAAACCACCTATTTTACTTTTTCACGGGAAGCACACATCGTGTGTCTCTTGATTCTTTTCTTTTTCCCAGTTTCTTTTTTCGCTACTAGTTATTTGGGACTAAAGAACGCAGTGCTTCTTCTGGGAAGAGCGGCTGTTGTGTATGTGGCAAGCGAAGCATTGTGATTTTCTCTGATTTCTCAGCAGATATCTTGCGGATCTCAGGTTGTTACGTTATATAGCAGACTTTTTCAACGAATATATTTGTAGTGTGGTGCTTGTAAGCCGATGGTCATTCGTGCTCATTCCAGATCGTAGCGGGTACTGTGACGGTCTTTAAATACATGTGCACGGTATGCCCAGGTGTAGTAGACTTAAGGGGCATCATGGGACCAAAATGTTTCGGCGCTTTCTGGCATGGTGTCTGTTGTAGCCTGTGCATTTCTTCGAAACGTGTGAAGCGAGGTAATACATTACTTCTGCGAAAATTTATTTTTAAGCACTGTAATGGGTTCTCTGTATTTACAAGGCAACTTTTCATATCAATAATCACTTTTGTTGTTTTACTTGTACTTAGAAACACTTTGAAGAGGACCAGTACGAGGGAAATCGACAAAATGGGCGCCGTCTGTTAAAGTCAACCGCCCTACATCATCATGGACTATATTTTCGAAGTGAAAAACATTGCTAATCTGTATTTGACTGTCTTAGTTTCATTTACGGTTTTTGTACGCGATATCTATGCAGTGTTGTTTATTTTTTCAATGTAGTTATCAGTGTTCTAATGGTTATTTATAAAATGTGCTGTACTCGCCATCGATGTGTTTGGCTGATGCGACGTATTCGATGGTAGCTGATGTATTCTGGCTGGATATCTTGATTAATATTACCCGCGGTTGCGTTTTCTTGTTTGTATTCTTGTTTTCGATTTATTTTGTGTGTAATAAAGTTGATGTACTCACTTGAACCCCCCCCCCCCCATGTAATGAATAAATTAAAAAAAAAACTCTCCCTATCCCGAATTGTGTGTGTCGAGCCTACCTTGCGAATTTTTTTTTATTTCGTATTTCAACGTAACCTTCAGGCGCCACACAGTAAATATAATTTTTCATGTATACATATTTCTTTCATGATTGACTGTACTAGACGTTACTAAGTAAATGTATTTTGTGCATCGTTTGGTTTCTTGTATGTACTACGCAAGATTGACAGACAAGTTACGTTACACTTTTCTCTACAGCATTAACTAAACCTTATTTTCACATCGCAGTTATTTTTACACCAGCTTAATCCTGTCAGCACACAGTTTTGTGGGCAAAAAACGCAAAATTGTGCGTAGATATCGTCAAATAATTGCAACGAACGCGAAGAGCACGCGCAACGCAAGGGAAACTAACCGCCGTGCGCGAGTGGCTGGCTACGGTAAAGGAGGCGTGACCTGTAAACCAAAATACAACAGCGAAAAAGATAAACTTCCACACACAGGGGGTCGCAAACCTTATATACCAAGCATCGAAGCGCAAAAAAAAAAAAAAATAGTGCGCATTTCAAACATACACACGGCATATTAAATGTGATTGAATTAGGCAACTTGGGGCATGTTCCCGGCGCCATACATTTACATCTTCGACCTTCGACGAGTTAACGGCTATTGGTTATAAAGATGTGCAGATGCGATACCGATAAAAAAAAATCCTCATCAAGGCAAAGCACTTGGAAGTGCGCCGCGAGTGACACTATTTATGAACGCAAGCGTAGCTGAGCTCAGCTACGCTTGGCGGCGCCAGCGGGGTTGTCTCCACCCTGAACAGCGGCGCTGGGCATCGAGGCACCCTAGGCACCCTAGTGCGGCCTGCCGCGTCACGCCACTTTCAATGGGCGAGAGCGTGGAAGTGGAGTTTACAGTTGTCGCCGCGTTTCGCGAAGAGGACGCTAGTTGTCAGGGGGAGCCCGCGCGAGGCACTGGCGGGAAGGAGCGAACATTCAAAAGTAAAAGTACGGGCAGCTCTGTGGTTGTTATCCGCGTGCATCGTTACCGTTTAGTGTTACTAAAGACAGTTTACGCTTGCATGATCTTTAATGCTTGCGGCACAATGCCGCACAACTGTTGCGTGCCGCTGTGTACGACGAATTCTTCGAAGGACCCCGAAATCCATTACCACGAGTTCCTTAGCGACGCAGGGCAGCATGGCTGCGAAACATTTCCCGGTAGGGACCTGGCGGAAATGGAACAATATGGCAGTCAAATGACAGGTCATTGGTGTGTGCTCTGCATATTACAGAGAGCGACTACAAGGCGACCGCCAAGTTGAGGGTGCTTTTGCCAACTGCGGTGCCGACAGTGTTCCCCGGTTATCCCAGCTACATGAGCACGAGGACCATGCCAGCTCCAAGATAGAAGCGGCAGCGCTTAAAACGAAGAGATGATCCGCAGTCACGGGCAAAATGCGCGGGCACTGTTGCTTCACATGACAAGCCTGTTGTTAGTAAAAACGGCTTACCGCCTGACAGCAATGAAACCGTAAGGCCTAATAACACCGAACTAGTTGTTGAAACCTGGGGTGAAATTGCTTCATTTGCAAATGCATCATGCCAAACTTCTCTCGAGTTTCAAAAATGACAGAAGAATCTAAGAAAACAACGCGCCGCCTTCAAGCGAAGATCGCGCTTCTTACTGCGAGAGAGCTGTCCAGCGAACTTTCATTCTTGGGTAGCTGGTCTGAGACGCGGGCTGACATAGAACTAGCTCCAATTGCTTATATGGCTGGCTACCTATAGTGCGTGCTTGTAAGGGCGCCTCCTTTTCAATAATAAAATAATATATGTGCCACAATGAGCCACGTTTCGGCACTTCATTTTTGATGGGCACGGTTCTTGCTCAAAAAATCAGGATCCTCTTTAGAATACGTACTGATATATCACTTCAGAGGGTGGCGATTTAGGCTAGTTGGAATTCAGTCATACTGGTTACTTAGCTCACTTGCAACAAAATGGTTAAACAAACAAGGAGGTGACAAAGACGCAGCGCTTTCTTCCAACTAAATTTGTCACCTACTTAGTGTTTGAACCTTGCGTTTCGAGTGCGCTAAATAACCAGTATGACGCACTGATAGTATGAAATGCCTATTACACATTCCCCTCTTTTCTAATTGCCTTTGACACAGATGCAGTGCAAGGCTTGTAAAGCTCAGCAGGAGCTTCAAACGACGCTCTGTACGGCTAATCGAGAATATTAGCAACGGCAACCTCAGATACCCTCAGACGTAAATTATTGGTATTTGCAAGCTCATATGCGTCTTTATTAACAGGGTAATGAAATTACCAGAAGTGAGAAGTGGCAAAATTTGCGACCTCCTATCGTCAGCAAGAATCCGCACCCGTTGCAATGCCGGGAGCTGACTTGCGGAGCCACGCCATGGAAGTGTGCAGTTTTCCTGAGAAAGCTCTTGAGACCGTTTCTTACAAACTGGGCAGGAAATATTAACCCGTTAGTTGAGCGACTTGTACGCCTGAGTCCTGACGCAAGCGCCTCTCGCCAGGAAAGTACTGCGCCTGTAATTACGACAACATAGGGTATTTTTTTTCCTACACGGACAATAAAGCGGTATAACTTCCCCGTTGCTCTCAACATCTTCGTTTTTTTTTTTTTTTTTTTTTCAGAGTGAGGAACACAACGCTTCAGTAAATACAAGCGCACTTGTCAACAAGCCGCTGTGATGTTGCAGGAATAACTGTCGCATAAAGGAACATCTTCGAGGGTGTACAGCGCAGCGGCAACAAAAGAGGAAACAAAAAGACGTGGACAATCCGAACTAGCCCAAACAACCACTTTAGTTATAAACGAACAGTTGCTATATTTTGTTGGAAACATCGCTGACCTGGTACATTCGATAGTCACGCTTACTGATATGATTAACGCTATAAGAACTTGATTGCCGCCCTTTAAATACCGGCGAGAACTCGCGAGCTGCGCTGTCACGCTGCGATCTGCCGCAAGAATCTCCGGCTGCTCTCCCCTACTGGTGGCGCCGCTGCGGTGGCCCGGAACACTAGGCGAGCTACGCCGTCTCCGCCGCATACGGCAGGCCGCACATGTGCGTTTCAGTACATACACCTTTCATATTCTTCCACTGTGGTCGAAGAGCGCTGACGACTGCAGCGCCTCCACGGGAGCAGCGGCGTCAGTGTTTGCAAGATGGTGGTGGTAGCGGTAGCAGTGGCTGTAGTGGCACTTAGTGGTCTGCTGGGGCAGCAGGGGTGCAGGGGTGTCGGCGCAAGTGTGGGTAGTGGGTAGGCAGTTGCCCCTCTGGTTAACTTCGCTCGTAGCAGTGCGAGTACCGCGCTTCCATGTGCCTCTGAGAGTGCGGACATCGCTGTGCTTTCCGCGCGTGCGAGGAATTTGTGCACGGGACACCGCGGGAAGGCCCGGAAAGGTGATCGTGCAAACCACGGCGCCGGCAGGCTACAGCGCACCGCCACAATGACGGAATATAAACTAGTTGTCGTCGGCGGTGAGTTTTTTCAGTCTTGTGGCTTTCACTTTGTGATCTCGCACTCATTTCTGCTTTTTCCGTTGCCACCACTAGTCGCGCAAGTGTTGTACGCTGTCGTGCCTTGGTGCGATACATCCACCCCTTCTGGTAGTTGCACACGGAATTTCTCGTTTGCCTCACTTGGAGCTTGTTATTTCGTTTGAACGCCTTTTATTTTTCTTCCAGAACTGCGATGTCCAAGCGCTTAACCATCCTTGTTGTTTCCCTGTCCGCCGTAGTTAGCCGAAAATCCGGTTGTTGTGGTACGCCGCTGTCGGCAAAACACGGTACGGCCTCGAACTAGCAAGACACGGACGGGGGCGCAGTACGTTGGTAGAACCACTGTGCGCGCTGGTGGAGAGAGCTAAGCATTAACCTCTGCGCTTGCAGTCTGCTCTCCGACGGCGTTGCTTTGTGCCCTCTCGAATCTCGTGAGAAAAAGCGCCCCTCTTAGCAAGAACGACCGCACATAAAAACGCACGGTAGAGAAAAAGCGAAGGGGAGGAGGAGCGGGTCTGACCGCGTGAGAACCTCCGCGATAAATTCGCGCAATAAAACATAAAAAAGAAGCGGCAGAGAGACGCTTGGGGGAATGGGGGGGTGCAGCGTTTTTTTTTTTTTCTCTCACTCTTTTTCTTGTCCGGTTGCTTTAAGGCGTTAGGCTTAAGTGAATAGGCCTAAGGTGAGGAAGCGAACGCCGGTGCTATCCGAGGTGGTCTTTCGCAGTGTGTGATGACTCGGTTACTTGGTATTTTCACATCTCGTCGCGCGCGGCTTATAAATATGTGTCGCGCGGATATATGTGTGTGTGTTTTATGAACTCTACTCGGGAGACACTCTTCCTGTTTGAGCTTTACCCAGGTGGAATAAATATTTTTACGAAGCTGCATTCGCCGCCCTCACGCTTCTTTGTTAACGATATTTTGTGCGGCTAGTTTCTTGTCTGTGACGCCACTTCGCGACATACTCAGCTGCGCTACTTCGACTCGCGCGTGTCAGTTCATTCAGAAGCGCCCCCTCTGTCAAATATTCTTGGCAACTTTCTTTGTTGGCGCTGTCGAGCATCCCAAAGACAGCGATGAGATTGCTCGTGAACAATCGGCGTCGGTTTTAGCTTAGGTGTTTTTTTTTTTTTTTTTTTTTAGTGAGTGCAATCCGAACATGGCATGCAAAAGCCTCACCGCTGGCACGCACTACGCTGTAGAAACCAAATGGCCGCGTTTTCTGGTGGTCCGTTCGTTTGCAGCCTGTGAGCAGAATGAGCGCATCGCTATTTGAGCGTGGCGAGTGCGGATGGCAGAAATGCATTGTCAAAGCCTGCTGCATGCTTGTGGGTCAGTCGGCAGTTATGGAACGTGAAAACAAAAGGTTGCAGCGGGTCTGCACCAATGTCAGCATCACGGCAGTTCTAGGACCTAGCGGAGAACAGCGATGACAAATCGCTTGTTTATCCACGCAGCGCCTTGTACCTCTTTCGCCATTCGTTTCTGTGTGGTTTATTCATTTTCTGCTCAGGTGTTGATTCAGCATAATGGGTCTCGTGGATGTATCCTCAGTCGATATGAAATCTGACATTGTAAACTTGATGCCGCAGTTGCTGTGCAGCTAGCAAAACATTTGACACCTCCCAGCACATTAGAACTGCAGACACTAGGAATGTGCACTTAACACCTGCAACCATCTATTTAACACAGTGCATTTAATTTGTTCCAAGTTTGCTAATGCGGAATCTGCTCGAATTTGTAGTTAGTTTTTTACTCGTAAGCTATTACGGCAGGGTTGTAAAATTCTTTAAATTGCATGGCCAATAAACCCAAATGCTGTCTGTGGCTCGGACATGTACAGTGGTGACAAAGTTGGGGCAGCAAATTATAAAATTACTTTCCTAAATCGGGCTCATTTTTATTAAAAGTAAAAGGTCACCACCTTACAATGGTAATGGCTTCTTTTTCACGTTGTTGCTTAGAAATAAAAGCAAATAAACATTAAGTTGGCAAAATCATGCGTGAAGAGTGTTAAAGTAAATGGTCATAATGCAGCTCGAGATATAAAGAGAATGAGCCACACTATATATTTCCATATGAGGCTGTGATGTCAGAGATTTGCAGGTTCACAATAGAAAAACCAAAGCACAGATGAATTATTGTGGTCACAAAGATACAACAGGGGTGTGTGGGCTGCGCTATGCTACGTGGGATTCACATTGATGAAGATGATGCACATATGCGGTAGCTTGTTGTATATTTACTATTGAGGCACTGATTGTGGCGATAGCTTTCATACTGCATTAATGATTGCCTTGTCTGGAGGAAAAGTTGGTTGACTGCAGGCTAATCCAATTTCCAAAGCTTTCTTTAGAACTTAAGTCTTATTACCTGGACTTTGAAGCTTTTCATAAGTCTCATGGGTCTCTCTGCCTCCAAAAGATGTCATTTATTTTATTTTTTTCTGAATTACTTCGCAGCCAAGTCTTCTGTGGACATCAGTAGTTAGGAAGCTATGCTGGCTTACCTCGACACGAACCGTTGTGTAGCATTGAGGCTGAAATTGTGTACGTTATTTTGAGCTAGCCCAGTTGTTTTAAGCGGAGGTTCATTGGTGTCGTAATGATCGTAATGTCGTAATGGCTTGCAAACCACGGGCTCCTTAAACATTTAAACAATGTGGCCTGGTGACGTATAGCAAAAACGGCACTGCCTTAACTTTGCCTTCTGGACAGAGGTGCCTTCTGTCAGGCACTCGGGATTCAGTAGCAGGGCTGATATAAAACGGGCACTTTTTCAGCTGCTGCGGAAGGATGTTGGAGTGATGGATGCTTTGTGGTCTGGACCTCAAGCCTGTGCTCCGTTAAAATAATGGCGGTGGCCAAGCAGCACCACTCTCCTAGTGTTCTAAGGGCTTTGCGATAGGTCTCTAGTTTCTGACACTTTGCACGAGGTGGCAGTGGGGTAGTGTGGTTCTCTTCTGCTGCTATGCCCCATGTGCAAGTACATAGTTGAGGACAGTTAAGAGGAAGAAGCGTTAGCAAGGGGGCCAACTCCAATGCTGCCTATTGAAATACATGTCATTAGACAACCGCTGAAGGGGGCAATGTGAGTGAAATTTGTTGCCTTTGAATTACATTAAATTATAGTGACTGTAGGAAGCAGAATTTGCATTTAGGGCTTTGAATGGTTTACAAAAATTGCCAAGACAAGGTAAGTTAAAAAAAAAAAAGGTTATGGAAAGGACAAGTTGTCTTTATGTCCCCTCTCTGTGATTGTGTTTTTGGGGCTAAATTCATTATTTAAGGCTTCTGTTTAGGTCGTTTACATCTTGGCTATTTGAGAAAGAGCTTCACATTGTGGTGCACAATGGATTACTGTAAGCAGTTTCCGTTGCTTTAAGCGGACTTTATGTCTGTGCACACATCATTTCAGTGTGGTTAACCTGACACTGCTTTGTATTCCTTACAGTGGTTCATGGGCGATCGCTTTTGGCGACTAAGTGCGAGGCTGCGGGCATGTCACAAGCATGCTATGGTTCATAGCTTTGCTACATAGCTTTGCTTTTGTTATGTAGAAAAATTTGCTTGCACACAGGGATGGGCAGATATACTTTTAAATTTTATCATGGTATACATACAGGGTGGCTAGTGAGGTGGAAGTGTTTGAGATACGAGATACTACAGTAGCAAATGTGATACCATTTGTATCTTAAAGGGACACTGAAGAGAAACACTACGTCCGTTCAGATTTATAAAGTTTTCATTGAAAACTGTATGTTTGTTAGTTTAGTGATAACAGGTGATACGCTGGAAGTTGTAACATACCCTCTAAGGAGCGTTTTTCCGCAATAATTTTTCAAATTAACTCATTCATAGCCGAGATAGAAATATTTTAAGTACTGCGAAGCTATTATTTCAGGAGGCGAGCGTCACTCCTTGCAATTGCCCCATCTAGCCCCTGCAAGCGAAATTCCTTCCCCGCGTTCTCCCGTGCTGGAGGATCGCGTGACGAATACATCACGAGCCCTGCCTTCGTTTATTTTTTTTCTCTCTCACGTTTTTGCTGAGTGGCACACTTCCGGTGATGGTCTCGTGCGTTTGTCTCGTTTTGCAGAGTGGCCGATTGTGTGTGCTCTGCTTGAGAACACCTGACTTAGCAGTACAGTGCTACATGAACTCTTGAGGCAGACGCGAGAGGATGAAAGAGCATGATAGCAGCACTGGAACATGGTAGAAAATAACATGCCTTCGTTCCCTGCGCTTGTGACTGCACGGCGTGAGAAGTAGTTGATGAAATAGTACATATCTCTTGCTACAGTATGAAGTAAAACAAAAACACGCAGACATTTGGTTTGTGTGTTTTATTATTTCTCAGAAGTTTGTCTATTGAAGCAACAGATTAAACAAATAGCTAATGTTTCCTCAAATAATTCTTGAAGTCGCGTGTCACTTGTGCGATTGACGTCGACTCTCTGGATGGGAGCCCTTCTCCTGAAGGGCTAATGGCATATGGTTTCAAATTTAAGGTCTTTCTGCGGCACGTAGGGATGTAATACTTTGCAGGCACGATCATTAGCGCGTATTGTATGCACTGCGCTTGTCAGCTCAAATTGGCCAGGCCTGGTGAGGGGCCCTTTAAAGAGATGATGTGGCAAATTTCGCAACAGCATATTTTTAGTTTTAATATGGGTTTTAATATAGACATAAAAGTACTGTAAACATAATAAATACATATATGGGTTTTAATATACATTTAAGCACATTTATCATAGGAGTCCAGTGACGGGAGCGCAGAGTGCATGGCTGATGCCATGCTGCTCTCCCTCAGGGGGAGAGGGCAGTGCGAGGGCTCACCTTCCCGAGTGCTCCACCTCCTGTAAATGCTGGTCGGTGTTTGATGACGCATGCGTCTTTTCAACCACCACATAAACGGGTGAAAGAGGCCCAGAAAGCTATTCGCTTTTAATGCTCTTGAGAGGCTGCTGTCACACGACATGAGATCAGTGCCATGGGAGCTGCCACAACTTTACAATTTATTGTTATTTATTGTTAATAACTACATTGGGGAACAGATGAAAAATTTGCCATCTTATTTTACTATGTTAAACAGCTGCAAGCCATGTAGTAACTCTATAGCGCACTGATTCCTCAAACATGCACCAAATGTTATTTAATGTGACTACTTCAATATGCACACAATGTGCAGTAGGCTTCCCTAAAGCAAGATGTGCCTAGCAGACTCCTCCGTACATCTGGAAAATTGGATGTCGTGGTCATGTATCGCACGCCGTTGCACAAGAGTACGAAATTGAGCTAGTTGTTTTGTGAATTGCATGCTATAAATGGTGCAGATAACAAGACGAGAAGACATCTGCGCTGACAACATAGGACTCTGCACTTTTGTCCCATCGTTATTTCTTGTTCTGTTTACTGTGCTATTAAAAAATTACGTCAGCCAGCTTAATGCAATGGTCACATACTATGTACTGTGTTTCTGAAATCTGGACGTGTGCCGCGTTTGACATGGCCTGTTCCACTGCTGTCGCCTATCTCAATGTGGGGCACCCTTCTCCGCTCTTACCGGTTGATTGCCTAGTGGGCCCAGCTTTCGCAGGATGAACACAATGTGGCCCAGACTGGGCTTAGCAACCCTTGTTAATGATCTTGCATGACCACCACCACCTCAGATTTCAGGATGTATGGAGGAGTCCTGCTTGACACGGCACAAGGCTGCACTCAACCTTGTGTGTCTTTGATTGATTGTATTGTAAACATTTGAGAATTGGAGGCCTGACACTGTGTTTGTCAAGTCCAGAGCTACCTCATAAAACAAAGTGAGACAAAAATTCTGCACGTATTCCTTTAGGAATTGTCCACGTTTGCAGGATGTTTTGCTCACTCTGGCACCTAGTTCGTGTGTGCAATGTTGCTTTGTGGTTAACAACTTGCCTATTGATAAACTACTAATTGGTCATGACGCAAGTAGAAAGAAAATGTAATTGGCTATAAGTAGTCCTCTACAAGTTTGACTTGGTTTGATACTTGGTATGTGTGAACTTTCTGCACTCTGTCTTAATGCCGAGCACACTTTGAAGACCATGCATGCTGAATGGGCTTAAATAAACTCGAAAGTCTGTATAAATAGTCTGGCCAGGAAGAATTGGCCCCCATACAAGAGCCCTACTCACAATGCAGTGGTAAGCAGGGAGGGTGCAAGGTTATATCTGTTTGAGCACATGACGTTGAGTGCGTGCGTAAATCGGGTTAGTTTCTGTTGTTTTGATTCAAAGTTCGTGCAGTTGTCTGGTTAAATAGCAACTCAAGATATGGTCTTGCATAAGTTGAGCATGCGGTCGGGCAGCGGTAAATTGCACCGAGTTAGGTGCAAACGTTTGCAAATGGTTGATTTCCACGGTTTCTGTAGATCCAAAAGCAAAGTCCAGTGTGGACCATCTGAACCGCCATAAATGGAAGAATCGCCAGATTATCTTAAAGCTTGCATGGCACTGACCCATTTGCCATGACAAGTTCTCTTGTACTAAGGTCTGAATTCAGGCGTGTATACTCCGTTTCAGTAGTTCCGTGCAGCAGTGCCAAGGCTACTGGACCCGCGAGTGCCAATTCTTGTGCATCGAGATGTAGTACCACAGTTTGGAACCTGTTGGACTAAATGGCCTTGACAAGTGGTCTTGTCAGCAGCTGTTTACATGGGAGCTTCTCTGCTCGTTGCAGGGCGGTTTATTAGGAAATTTTCCTTTGTTCTTTAATAAAATATTCATTGAGGCTGTATGATACTGAAAATAGTTCTCCACTTGTTCGATTGAAAACGTGCAGAGAACAAAAATAAAATTTTATGCAACGCCGCGGTACAGACAATAGTTTGCATTTAAAAAGTACAAACAGTTACTTGATTTGGCAGTGGCGGAATTCATACGTATATTCGGCACAGCCAAAACCCCGCAGAGGGCTTTCTCCTGGTTAGTTTGTGCGGTATCGTTCCAAGTTGCTCTTTTATACAAAAGAAACGAATAAGTTGATGTTGAGCATGCTTAGAACAGTGTGGAAGAAGTGTGCTAAACATGCAAGAATTCTAATTAAGAAAACGGCTGCACTTACGAATGTCGGTGAGCGCACTGTGCACAAGTGGATATTACAAGAGGGATTAAGAGATGGCACCACCATCCTGCATGACACGCTGGTTGCGTACTCCTTCTGAACCCTCCAATTTCACTGTCTCTGCTACCCTCCTTCTCCTCTGTATTTTGAAATCGCAATTATTTTGGGTGTCGGAGTGAATACGCTATTGCAGCAGCTGATCTCGCTACGCTGCGCAGTTGCAGTCTTCGTAGATGGTACCACTGCCTGCACTCTCCGCTAGCAGCCGACAGGGCACGTAAAAGCACCTTTAAGATGTGTTCGCCCCCCCTGATTGGTCGAGAAGCCTGTAGCTTAAACTTCCACAATGCTGCATGGAACTACTGAAACAGGTTAACCTATAGGTAAGGCAACATCTTTGAATGAAACAGTGCAAAAGACAGCGAGGGGTGCCACTTGTCCGTCCTTTACTCTGTTTTGTTCAACAATGACTGAGAGCAAGGGAAGCCTCAGCTTGGAGCCAAGCATTTTGACAGTGGTGGGGCAGCGCTACACTGACGAAGGTGCACGCAGGAGAAGACCTTCGTCCGCCACCGTGAACCAACTCTGTCCCAATGCAGCTCTACGCTGAGGCTCCTCTGCCTTGCCTTTTGTATTTTAACCCACATTGTAGCTTCAATGTTTGTAATATCATTTAACGTGAGGTTGCACAAAGCAAAAAGAACAAGGATGTTTGTTGTGGGTGTCCTATTCTCTATACACTGGTGCCTCATTCTTTCGTGCAATTCTGTTGCAGCGGGTGGCGTTGGAAAGAGTGCCTTGACAATCCAGCTCATACAGAACCAGTGAGTCTTCCATTTTTTTTTCGTTCCACTATGAAACGTGCTATGGCCTTGAGTGTGCATTCGAGAACAAGCTCTGTCCTCACTGCATTGGAGCAGGGAAAGCTCACATTGGTGTTGTGTGCAAAACTTTCCTGCAAGATTGGTTGAAAGCACATTGCATATCTGGTAAAGTGTATGCAAGAAATGCAGGCACTGCTCTCCCTTAAATTGCACATACACATCGAGATTTCATTTATTGTAATTTTTTTGTGGGAGCATGAATCTGAACGTAATTTTCACAGGAAAATGCCTTTCTTGTAAAACAGAACTTGTGCCTGCCTACCACTGTTCTGAGATGATAGTATGACATCAGCATTCACTGTGCTTTGGTTGATTGTTAAGCATAGTTTCTATTTTTTAAATTTTCTTGAAGAACGCATGTATGAAGAAGTGATATTGCTTCTTATGTAATTAGTTTTACATCATTCATGAACTTGGTATCAGTGAAATGTTACCATTAGTTTGTTCCGTGATTTGGTGGTGTTGAAGTCTATTGACAATTTACTCGAATGTCTGTGCTGGTTAAGGTTAATTTTCCTGCTTCTGGAAAATGTTTTTCATTAATAAAATATCGCAAGCTCATTATTGAAAAGTCAAAGCAGTAAACGGAAAATAAGATGCCCCAGCACCAATTGCACCATCATATTGCCACGTCTGGTTTACATTTGTTTAGCCCATAATCACTATTTCTGACGATGTGAATAGTTTGGTAGAGCTTAATGCTACTGTACAAACATGCATTAGCCGCTTTGTTCCACTTAAATTGGAGAAAAGAAATGATGTACCACGGTTGGACTAGAGATATCTTTCATCTTTCTCGCCACCTTGCTAGACTAAGGCGACAAAGATGCACTGGCGACTCCCGTGCAGTCACCTGGTTCTACGCTGTTAAGGAGGACCTTTAACGCCATCGCTTTACCCAGTAAAATCAAATCCTAAAAATATTGTGACGTATTGGGATGTCTTTCCAGACGAACTTAGAACCCAACAAGTGATGTGTGCACTAATAATTCTTATGTCATTACAACTGCCTTCAGCATGTATTTTCATTCAGTCTATCTGTGGCTAACTACGAGATTCCTCCTTTCAGTTCAGACGCACTGTGTAATTAATGAATATTCTCCAGGTCTCTTAAATATGGTTTAAACTTAGGTTCAAAAGGGTTGTGGTTTAGATAACATTCATAATCCCTTTCTCGTTCAGTGTGCACTTTGGTCCCGCAGGTTCCTTACAGTGATGTTTCATAAATCAAATGAGTTCCGTTCTTTCAGCATGGAAAGTAGCGAAAGTAATCCCATTGCACAAGTCTGGGAGTAAACATGGATCTGTCCAACTACAGACCAATTTCTTTAGCCTCTAGTTTCAGTGAACTTAGAACATGTAATCTACAAACTTATTGTTGAATTTCTTGAAGCACAATATTTTGTCAGCATGGATTTCACAGTGGCCACAGCAGCATTACACAAGTATTTGAATTCGCTCACATCATCTGCTATTCTCTAGACATAGGTCTTCAAGTCGATGCTATGATTGTAGACTTTTCAGTATTAGGCCCACTTCTCCATCTCCTGTATATAAATGACCTGCCAGTCAACGTATCAGCTAAAAACTGTTTTTACGCTGATGACTGCCCTATGTATTACACCAGTAGCAGTCATGAAGATCGCAGTGTTCTAAATCTAAACAAAGCATTTGCCAACTTTTGTACGTGTAATAATTAGCAGATGAACTTCCGTAAAACAGTCTTTATGTTCTTCTTAACATGCACCACATGTGCTTCACTTATTGTTTCGATAGTTTTCCTTTGGAAAAATATCTTGATATTATATAGTAGCTTGGCATTCTCTTTACACACAATTTTTCATGGTCGAAACAAACTGATGCAACTCTTAGCACGCCTTGGTTACTTAAAGCATTCACTGCGCTCAGCATCTAAGGAAGCCGAATTACTCAGTTATAAAAATCTAGTGCGGTGCATGTTAGAATACGGCTGTGCCATTTGGAGCCGATATTTGAAATCTGACATGAAAAAACTGGAAGCTGTACACAAAAAAAAAAAAAGCCGTTCAACTTTTTTTCTTGAACATTTTTTCCCTTGCAGAATGGCATCGTGTAGAAAGTAATAAATTTTGTTACACTACTGTTACCATGGAACGTTGCTCATCTTCTGAATATGTAAAGTTCGTCACAACATCTACCACAAGAAATTTTCACCGCCTGAATATTACACCACTGTACGCCAGGACTGACAAATTTCAATATAGTTAACTTCCCTGAACCATTGAAATCTCAAACTAGTTGCCCCCTCACATTCGTAACTTGCATTTAACGAGTTTGTTGCTGCAATCAACGGTTGCTAACCTTGTGCTTCTTAGGATCGCAGTCGAGGACAGCAGAAAACTAGGTGGGGTGATGAAGTTAGGAAATTTGCAGACGCAAGCTGGAATCGGCTAGCGCAAGACAGGGGTAATCGGAGATCACAGGGAGAGGCCTTCGTCCCGCAGTGGACGTAAATATAGGCTGATGATGTTGATATAAGGTGAGGGTATGCTGGGATCCAGTAGTTGAACAGGAACTTGTAGGTTGAGGACGAACGTACGAAGAAAACAATACTTTATTTCCTACATTTCGGCTGAGGTCTGGCCTTCGTCAGGGAATACATGAAGCGGTAGTCATGTATTCCCTGACGAAGGCTGGACCCCAGCCAAAACATGGGAAATATAGTGTCTTTTTTGTAGGTGCGTCCTCAATCTACAAGTTCCTGTACATATGATATGGCCTGTGTTTGGGGTCACATCAGGATTGACCTGGTTGTGGTGAATACGGTGTAAAGCCGGTCTGGTTGTCTGTTACTTAGGGATTTTCAATAAATATAGCAAAGGAAAACCTAGGAGTAGCAGTACATTCGAAAGAGCTGCACCTAGGTGCAGGTCAGCAGTGGCTGCAGAACTGGGCTGTGCGTGTCTCCAGTTTTCTGTTGCAGAAAGGGCTGCTGTACAGACAAAATGTTGAAAGGGGGATGCCAAGAGCAACAGTAAAGAGCCTTTCGAGAATAGCAAGAAACTACAAGAGATGCAAAAATGAAAGATGGGTGTCCTTAACACTGCAGCTGACAGTTTTGACTGCGTCCGTATGGGCCTAGTTATCGATAAAGATGGACTGCATTGCATTCTAAAAGAGCCAAATACTGAACTTTTACTGCATGGCACTGGCCCAAATGCAAGAAAATATTTTTTGAAATCCATGATCTTACACTTAAGACCGGCACTCTGGTTTTCAGGTGAAATATTTAGCTCCTTATAAATAACTTCTTACCGTGAAATTAGTGCAAATAGTTTCGAGACTACTTTGTCAGTCTTGAACTAATGCTCTCATTGGTGTCCCTTTAACAAGAAAATTTCAGTATCTATGACCATTTGACATCGACCGGAGTGCAGTGGGTAAGAAATTCAATACCATTCGCTGTCTCGCTGGCATCATACCTCATACGAGCATGCAAAGAGAAAAGAGCCCCTGATTGAAGCTCATTTTCTATTTAGAGCGATAGCTCTACTACTCCAGGTACAAACCCAGAAAATGCCTGCTTCCGTAAATCTGACCTTCAAGCTCAGCCAAGGTCAAACTGGGACTTAGCCTGCCACTACTGGCGGCTGCTTCATATGCCATCTGGGCGCCCTTATCTTGAAAGTGATCAGTGATGTGGACTAAGTGCGCTGAGTGCTGGTAGCTTCATATGTGCATGGTTTCGAGGCTTAGTTGCCATTGAAGCGAGACGCAGCATGAAGGTCAATTCGCTCGCTGCTGCTGCCGCAACGAGCAGCATCTCTGTGTTGTCTTGTGGTGCAATTGTAGATGCGGAAGTTGCTGAAGGTGATGAGCAGCGTCTGTGTCCTTTCTGAAAGCAAGCAAAACCTAATTTTGGCATTTTTTCTTTTTTCAGCTTTGTGGACGAATACGACCCGACAATAGGTGAGCAGACGTGCACTGGGGCATTCTGATTGCTACTGTGGCCTACACCCGACTGACTGCACAGTGCCATATAGTCACACTCATACTTAACAAGCCACATAAGTGCCATTTTGCTTTCCCTGCAGATTTCTGGTGGGGGGTGCCTTGAGTGTGCTGTGTGTTCCTTACAAAGCATTTGATGCTTGCTCCCAGCAGCCCATGCGTGAAGCCACTATATTGATGTTTTCATTGTTTGGGCTATGTCTGATGGCCACTGCCCTCTTGTGTTTTGTGAGATGTATGTCTCTGTTGCTCACAATGCATGTTTCTTTCACAGAATGCATGTAAATTTTTAATGCTACTGCTTTCATGTAGTGCTGCACTGAGCATTGTCTGTTCTGAATTTCTGATAATGTAGGCAGTTGCATCCCGTGAAAACTTATCCACGTTCAGTAGGAAGCTTGCTAAAGCAGAAAATGTGCCAAGAACAAAAGTATAAGGGGTGGCGAGTTCTTGCAATGTCCCGAAGAGGCCTCCTCTAGGTTCACTCTTTCAGCAACACGAGCGATGGCTTGACATGGAGTCAGCAAAAGTTAGGTGAAAACAAGCCACTGCACATTGTGCAGGAAAAGTGCTGGAAAAGTAGGCACTTGCCCTCCCCTCTACACTTTTTTTACAGCTGTCTCGTAGTCCGTCAAGTGTTAAGCAAAACTGTTCCTTAATTTAAAGTCGAATGTCTTGCAACAAATGTCTTTACAACGAAATGACCTGAAAAATCCAAGGTTGTTTATTAGAAGTGAAAATAAGGTTCTTCAGTAAGGCCTAGTTGGTCCATATTTATAACTGAGGTTTTAACAGCGCGAGTAAAACAAGGACACGAAGAAACAAATACTACAGACAAGCGCTGTATTTATGCTTGTTTGTGGTATTTGTTTCTTCGTATCCTTGTTTTATTCGCGCTGTTCAAACCTCAGTTCTAAAGTTAGATCCTCAAATTTTGGGCTGGAACTCCAGCACCGGTCATGTGCGACATCATGGATTTCAAAGCACGATTTGAAGTTTTGATAAGTTCACTTTGGCTCCATTAAGGCCCAATCGCAAGGAGCAGATTTCCGACTGATTTTCGGCATCAGCGCCGGCCGGCGGCACGCGGTGTCGACGCTCAACGAGGTTTATTGACCACAACCACAAGAGACTCTCGGCTTCGACATATTTCAAGAGTGGCGCAATGTGGCCAGATCTTCCCTTCTTAATGGTCGCAAATTTACCCGGACAGTTTTGCAAAATGATGGGCTAACGGAACAATTGTTTTACTTTGTAAGGACTTATTGTAGTTTTAAAATTTCATAAAAATTGTCCCTAGCTCTAGCGTAAATATATACGGTATTTTTTCTGGTGTCTGTACTGAAACACGTTGCACCAGTGACATAGCATCACCAGCAGCTGTCGTGCTCGCTATAAGTGTGCACTTTGGCATTCCTTGCACGTTCCTGTCCGGAAAGACTACATCATTATCTATGATACCATACAAAGCTCCACCATGTACCATGGCCGGAGCATGTGTGAGCGATTGGCTGCTTAGGACGCGTACGAGGCACTTGCCGATGGCAACGCCGGAAGCTCGCTTTGTAAATGGCCTCCGAGCTCGCTCACATGGCACGTCGCGCCGTGTCGGAGGCCATAGTTTGTTTGCCTCTTGCTTCTACCGCCACTTCCGCCGTCGGCGCTGCAGTCTGGCATACTCTAGGGTGCCTCGATGCGCTCGCTCGTCTCTGGGGCCTCGCACATCGAGGCACTCTAGCATGCTCGGTCTTGGGGCGCCGAGTGAGCGTGAACTGGTGGCGGCATTGTTCTCAATGCCGCCCGAAAATTCGTCGAAGATTTCTCCCTTGTGGTTGGGCCTTTAGAATACAGTCTAGTCCACGTTTATCAGTAATGAATTAACAGACCAGAGCAGACACCACCAAGACCTGGTGCTGTAAATTCAAGGCACTAACCACCCATCTTTCATTCTTGAAATTGTAAAAGAGCAATTCTAGAGCACCCGTCCCGCGTTCTTCCTCATCTGCGTTTTTTGGCGCTGTTTTAAGATGAATGAAACAGCCCAACTTAATTTTTTTTTCTATAGTGTCTAGCAGTGTGCCAATAGTAATTTTTAGACCGAGTCGAATATGAATCGAAATAGAATATATTTGTACATTTCTAGAACAAAGTACAGCTGTTTTCACCATTGATATACAATGTTAGCAAGATATTCCTCTACATTGCATGCTATCAATCATTGCTTATAAAAAAAATGGAGCATTAGGCACAAATAAATAGTTCATTTGCATGCCTTTTAGGAAAGAGCGTCAACGTAGTTTAGTAGGAAAAGTCTGGCTCCCCGGGTTATGTAGTCTGCTTCACAACATAGCATGCAAAGCATGTCGTCTTACACTTTTCCATAAAATATACCATCATCCAGTTCTCAAAACCCAGTTCGTTACGACCCCATCTTATCGTTCAGTACGCTTAGATCACCACCATAAGGTACATGTTACTACTTGCCGCACTAACACTTTTTTTATTCTTTCGTCCCACGCACGTCCAGTGACTGGAACCACCTTCCCTCAGATATTGTTTCCATTTCGGACCATGATCAATTTTGTGTAACGATTTACAGTCACTTATTTGATGACGCATGAAGTTTTTTTTTTTTTTTTCTTAACGCGGTTCTTCGCATTGTATCTTCATTCCTGCTTTTGTTGTATTAGCCTAACATTGTCTCGTCCTGTGTATTGTAGATGTCATTAGAATTGTACATATTATTACATTTTCTATTTTGTTTACTATTTATGTACCCCACTCCCCTCTGTAAAGCTCTGTGCGCTTGAGGATAAAATAAATGAATAAATAATAAATAAATAATAAATAACTTGTCGCGTTTCATGTCTACTATGACAATTGGGACAAAATTATGAGACTTGTACTCCGATTCATGTTTCAATCGTTCACACTTGATGATTTTGTATATCTGTAAAGCCATGAACAAGATATTTGTTTAGTTACAAATGCAGTCAACGGCTGATTTTTCAGATGCCTTCGTGACACCGCTACGTACTCCATAGAGCCACTGTATAAGAACATCTGAAATTTAGGACACAAAGACCCTTCGGCATCCGATTTTCCGAACTTTTTGCCATTACCGCAGGTCCAAAACTGCATTAATCGAAGCCAACACTGCCGCTATTTCAATTATCTCGCAACCTCGAACCGGCGCTCTTGCACGCCGATCCATTGGCAGCCATAGCCACCAGCACACACACACAGACAACGCTAGGCCTAGCTGCTCTGAGGTTTGCTACCAAGCTTCCTGTTGTGCGGTGGCTTGTTTTTCATTGAAAGAATTCGGTGATGTCAGCAATGGCAATGACTCCACTTTTGTAATCTTCGCCAATGGCTTTGAAGCACGAAAAGCATGGCGCATTGCATTATGCTGGTTCCCAAAAGTCAGCTTCGCTGCAATACAGTGGTGTTAAGTGGTGAAGCATGCGGAATGTATTGCGGTGAAGCATACCAAAAGTGGAAAGGGGCAACTGTCACGGGACACAATATGTACAGGCACCGGGCGGCCGTTGTAAGACGCCAGCAGCGCGCCGGCGATATGCTGGGGAACAGCGCCGCGAACGGCAGCTGTCGGAGTACTGGCATGTGAGGCAGACGACGGGACGAAGGCGCTCGGTGCTTCCAGTGATTTGGCACTGCGGGTTTTAAGGGCTGACGCACCGGAAAACGCATGTTCGTCTGTCTGCTCTTGAGAAAGGTCGTCACTTGTACGAGGCAGATCACATTCGTGGCATCAAGTAGTAAATGAAGCAGAAAACGAGCGCAAATTGCGATGCAAATGCACCACGCGAACGGAGCTCCGCGGCAAGCTAAGACGTGGAACTCCAGCAGTTATATTCCAGGTGTTATTTTGCTGTGCACGTTAACATTCTCGCGTATTTAATCATGTAAATAGGCGAAGAACACAAAAATTGTGGACAGAAAAAAAAAAGGAGACGTACGTCTTCCTTATTCTGTTTCTTGAGCTGCTTCGCCGATCGCACATGTGTCAGTAAGTTCCCGTTCTCTGTCCGTTGTAGTTCTTTTATCTTTGCAATGCTTCCTCATTCTTAATTGCTCATAAACTAGCCCAATCTTCAGTCACGGCCCATTTTATATAGCTTAGCGCGACGGGAGCCGTCGGTGGTGACGAGTGTGAACACGCCACTGCGTTGGCGTTCGTCGTCGATGGACAGCACAGTCATGTGCCGGACGCAACCAGAGTTGGGAATTGCTAGACAGGAAAATCTACATTAAAAGGAAGACTGATACACTGATAAGACGGCAAAATGACTACAAATCTGAGTGTTCGCCTTCGGTGCCCAAGCTCCGGAGCCGTTACACTGCGGAGGCGAAGACAGGCAAGTGGGACACGAAGCTCTTGCATATGAACGGCTCTTTTATTAACGTTAGAACAACTAGACCATAGCAAATTAGGGTCGGAAATGTACAGTGTCCAGCGATTGAAGTGCTGGCAGCACGCGGCTGCCGCCGTGTTTTTTTTTTTTTTTTTTTTTGTTTCGCGCCACAGGTGAGCGCCGTGGGACCAAATGCAGTCATAATGCGTTACGAAGGTTCTCGCTTTCACTCTACACCACAAGGCATCAGTTTGGCGTCCCCAGCGCTTACAGTCAGTGCAAAAAACGCTGGGGACCAAGCGATTCGAGTATCGCGTTTCAATTGCTGAGCACTGTACGCGCTGTTGGCTACAGACCGCACATATACAAGCTTTCCGCCTGAAAAACGCGATGCTGCGATGAACAACGATTGAATTGAATGGCCTAACAAGCTACAGTCATGTTGCAGTAACTGTTGGCGCACCTAAAAACGCAACATGTTTGATCAGACTGGGTTTCACGGCAGCGCCTGCTGCGCGCGGCTCGACCGCCACATGCCATTACATGGGCGGCGCCGCCGCATGAAGGCGCCACCAGTCCAAATTCATCCCGCGCCCGGTGCCTATTCCTTAATTATACACGCGTGCACCTGCCGTCTCCTGTCGGTACGAGCACCGATCTGCCTGTAAGTGTACTGGCAGGCCTTCAGAGCTATTTCGGACGTGCCTGTGGCGATTTGAGCTCTTGGGGGCAGTAAAAGGCACGCATTCATTTTTAAAAACATTTTCGCGGCCCCTGAGGAGTCCCAGAAATCGGGGCTTTGACAGTAGTTATTGGAATTCGATTTGAAGACCAAGTCAAATACAGTGGATTCTCGATGATACGATCACGGCTAATGGGAATTTCCGCATGATACGAATTCTTCTGTCGTCTCGGCCGAGCCCCGTTAGTTTGCAATGTGCTAGAGCAGGGGTTCTCAAGCATGTTCGTTCCAGGGAACCGTGCTAAGCTCCATGAAGTGTCAAGGAACCTCCCCCAAATTAGCCCAATTAAAATGTTGTAATTAACCAAATGTCAAATTATCGAGGGTATCAAGAAAACAATAAACAAATGCTTGACTACGTCAACACGCTTTTATTTACTCAATGAATCAGCCAATCCTGTTTATATTTATTTAGCACAAGACCAGTGCGGAAGCTGAAATTCTAGTCATCTCATGACTGATTAGCGCCAGCAGCGGCGAAGGCCTTGCGCGCGTACATCCCGATTATTTTTTAGCCAGTCAGCTGCTCGCCAACAAATTGTCCGTACATCGCGATGTAGCCGGTGCTCTTAATCTTTGACAGCTTTGCAGTGAGTCAAAGCAAAACTACTGCTTGCCGCAACCGCTGCGGACGAAACCGCGGCCGCTATCGACGCGATCATGGACGGCGACCTTGCGGTTCAGAAGGCAGGCGGCCGACGCACGCAAAACAAAACTACCGTTCGTTGCAAGACGTGCGCACGAAACCGCGGTCGCTATCGACGTTACCATGGTTGGCGACTACGCAGTTGTGTGGCACCGAGTGAAAACGAAACTACTGTTTGCCGCAGCCGCTGCGGACGAAACTGCAGTGGTTATCGACGCGATCATGGATGGCAACTACGCACTTATGAAGGTGCGCGGCATGCCGCCAACGCGGTGTTACGCGCGGCGATAAACGCAAGAATAAAGTCTTTAAGGGCACAATTAGGCACGAACTGCTCCGGCATAGCTGTCAATCACGTGCCGCGCACGATTGCCACTGAGGACCATGGCGATGCGGACTGCGCCGCTTCGTTTCGGTTGGGTGCTAGCGCCGTTCTTGCTCTTCTGCGGCGCGTATTTGCGATGGTCCGTGCATTTTTTTTTCTTCTTCATTTTTTAAATTCTTCCAACGTATACATCAGTGCGCACGCAATCGGCACCTACGCTATCTACCAATGGGAGAAATGCGCATGTTGGTAAATTACAGCCTCCGAGATTTAAGTGCGAAAGCTTAGGCGCGCTGCCCGTTTTCGGAGGTTGGGTGGCTACAAGCTGCTTGCGAATTTATTGCGCAGTTCGCGCGTTGCCGTTACGCGCTGCGAGTGCTTTTTGACACTCGGGCATGAGTAATGGAGGTTCTGTGGATCGAGCGCACCTCATTTTCGCCGTTTTAGCCGCTTGGTGAGCGCGGGACCACAGACAATGTATCAGTGGTTCGCGGAACCCCGAGCAGGGACCTGCGGAACCCCAGGGTTCCCGCGGAACCCACTTTGAGAAACCATGTGCTAGAGAACGGTTGTTACGAATCGATTTTTGACCCGCGTTGGTTGATACGAATAAACGCCGCCCCACCGACGGCCGCGAAAGAGAACAGCGCGCAGACACGCGCTTTCTCCCTTTCTCTTTTGGTGCGGAGGTGCCGCGTCCACGCCTGGGCTGCGCGGAGGCCTCGACTCGGCGCGAAGAGTTTGAAGCGGTGGCGCTTTTGTGGCTTTTGTGCTTTTCCTCCTTTTCCGCGTGCCATCGGCCGGACGGAGTGGCTGCTGTGCTTCGGGCCGCGTTCTTTGTGTTTGCGCCATTTTGCCTAGTCGCAGCGAGCTATGTCTACCGAGATACGATCTCGACTAACCTGGGAGCTCACAGTAATCCGATTTCTGCGTGTCAGGTGAAAACGCCGGCGTGGTTTACGAAGCAGACGACTGCCGTTGCCATCTTGCCCCTGTCACAGCAGCAACCAATGGAGAGTCGCCTTTCAGCACGGCAGCCAATCGGAGGCCCGCTTTCATCGGAGGGCCCGTGTAACTACCTATCGCAGACCCACGCTTCCTTTGTGTTTGTGTGTCTGTTACAAGATGGCCACGACGGACGAATTGAGAAGCGGAACGGCGAAACTTTGAGCTTTCAAACGATACCAAGATGGCGGCGCCCGGTGGCGGGAATACGAGATATGTCTCCGTGATCTGCGGTGATTTTGCGCGATTTAAAGCTGTTTTCTCACCCTGCGCACTGACGAATTAATCTTTTTCGGGCACTTTTAGTGTGTTTTCAGCCAAACCATTTTGATACAGCGTAGATTAGGCGTTGCAGATACAGAAACGCGTGGTTTTCAAAAATCGATTTTTCTCGCGAATTTCGCGATCTGATCCCCCCCTTAATTTGGCTAGTTTTAATTGCGTTTCAATGATACGAATTTCGGCTAATATGAATATTTTTCGTGACCCTGTGAGATTCGTATCATCGAGACTCCACTGTAGCACAATATTCTCTTGGTTTTTCAAATGTTTCGAATGTCTGTACACCCTTATTTGGTGTCCCTTTAAGGGAAGATATTCCTTTGTGGAGACAACAGCGGTGATCTGTTTGCTAATTTCAGAGGACTCCTACCGGAAGCAGGTGGTGATTGATGGAGAGACATGCCTCTTGGACATCCTCGACACTGCAGGTCAAGAGGAGTACAGGTGGGATTTTTATTGATAGGAATTATACGGGTGCACGAGGCACGATTTTGTGCTCTCAACCACCGTGATGTCGTCGTACTGTGGCGCATTCGCAACACACGTGTACAGGGTTAAGGTTATGAGGTTGTGAGATCATGCATGGCTCCGTCGGGAATCACC
Source organism: Dermacentor silvarum (assembly GCF_013339745.2). Taxonomy (NCBI): domain Eukaryota; kingdom Metazoa; phylum Arthropoda; class Arachnida; order Ixodida; family Ixodidae; genus Dermacentor; species Dermacentor silvarum. Next base: position 9,919,598 of record NC_051164.1, on the reverse strand, counting down.
TTGACCGTCGCATGGGTCTGACGATCCCTGCCCTCAGGGGGAGGATCAGCTCAGCTGCGTGTGCCCGAGCTGGATGTTCGTTCGGTCTCCACTGGGAGCGAGACAGAGTACCATGAGGACAAGGCCCAGAGTACAAGGAAGGCGTTTATGGGACGACCACCTTGGCGTTGTTAAACTGTGTCTGTGCGCGTGGCGTGCACGAGTCGGAGCTCCCGCAATTCAAGGGTGACACAAGTGTGAGAAAATGCTGTAACGCGCCGCTATATGGAAGGATTGCTCCCAATGACGGGGCTACCAAGGCAGTGTTCCTTCAGCTCAATATAGCCTCCGAGGGTGACCCGGCACAGTACGCCTATGCACGTGAAGTGAGCCCTTTGGCATAGCCTTCAAAACAGGAGCAGCTAACGGGCATGTGCCCACCTGGGTCAAGGACCTTCGGCGGGGCCGGCCAGCAAAAAGGCAAACCGGGTGAGAGGGGACATGAGTTCCCACTCAAATAGACCAACCAAATGTTTTATGGTTCCGCTGCTGTATGGTGCCTTCGAAGGAAAGCGAGAGCAGTTACTACAAGGTCTTGAGAGATGCACAGTGCATTTAAAGGGCCCCTAAACCACCCAGAGGTCGAAATTTAGTTGTGGTGTTGCAGTTATGCACGAGTCTACAACGAACACGTAGCCGCGAGAATTTTTCGAAATGGTGCCGTAATAGCGGAGTTACACTAGTTTGATGATCGAAAAATGACCCTAGCTCGTTTCGCTCTATCCTTCGCTACTCTCCTTGTTGGCTGGTCTCATCTCACCGAGTGCTGCTCCAAATGTCATGTGACCTACGTCATTGCCAACGCGCTTCTCAAAACACTACCTACTTCCGGTTAAGGCACGTCCGCGCTAACGGCAAACATAGCGACGGCGAACTGACCTCCAGTGCCGTAGAACGTTGCCGCGCTAGAGGCGTCCAAAGTAGACGGTAGTTCGGCCGGCGCACCGCCCGCAGTATGATTAACAGGCCAATCGACGACTGCGATGGCCTCCGCCACCGGCGACGAAAACATCGGCTGCAGCTTCTGTTCTAAGCAAAATTATTTTTCCTAGATAAAGTGATGCGTAAATTGGACATTTTATGAAGAACGATATCCACTGTCAAACGTTAAAAATGAACTTGAGAGCTCAGCTGCCGTGCACAGCTACCGACGGCGCCTCTAATATAAGCGTGTTTTCTTCTTCGTGTACAATTATTGCGAAGAACGATAACAACGGTAAGAAAATATTGCGGCTTGTGAGCGACGGTAATTCATTCCGAAGCGCCGTCCGTTTTAGCTTTGAAGTGAGCCGGAAAAGGCCTAGCAACGATATCGGCACCGTCGAGCGATCGGCGGCGGTGAGGCTATATACCGCACAAATTGGTCCTGGTCTCATCCTCTCTACGGCAAGGAAATGTCGTCATTTGCGAAGAAAACCGCCGTCGAACGGTGGCCCGCGAATGGCAAACGGCATGCGGCGAGTTACCGTGCCATTAACGGGGACGTGGACTCGGCGCTTCTCGGCTACCCGCTGTTGCTGCGGTGCCGGCCCCTGTTCATGCGAAGCGTGCCCCTATAGACCCTGTGTTGTGCACTCGTCTAGAAAGGCCAACACTGTCGCACTCTGTTCGCGCAGCTAATCGGACTGCTAAGCACGACTGTGTTGGAACACGAGCGATTTGGCACTTGCGTTGCGGGCTGCAGTTACCAATTCGCAAGGGCGCACAAGCGAGCAACACGACCAGAAAGAGCAGGGAGCGCGCGTACCTGCTAGCAGACAAACCGGAAGTTGTAGGTTCTTGTTCGACCAATGGGCATCATCGCCGATGCTGAAATCACCAGATTCACCCTGCTGACATCGTGATGACCGCTGGGGATACCGGAAAGGCCAGGAGAGGATGACGGCATTGTTTTTCTTTATTTTGTGGCGGGCCCGCGGTGCGTAACACTGCAGCGTTAAGCATCGTTGATCATGACGGCATTCCGAACTCGATGCACGTTTACTTGAAATGGTAAAAAAATATCAGGTGGTTTGGGGCTCTTTAACTGCAAAGACGACCAAACCATGTGGACCAAACACTGCCTTCACGCGCTGCTCAATCGGTTCCACAGCAGAGCCAGGCCAGCGTCCCACTGCAGGCACGAGTGTTGTGTGCACACAGACACTTACCATTCGTGCTGATCAGCTGCGTGCATACCATGCTGTGGTGCACAGTGATCTGAGCAGAACCGTGAGTAAAACCTCAAGCTACAAGCGCCAAAAGTTGTCCTTCGCAGTGGACAGAAGCGCACCAGCACACAGAGAACGGTGAAATCAGACAGGCTGTTTTCTTTTGGTGTCTGGGCTGGTGGTGCATCAACCAACTAGCCAGACTCGCCGCCTTGTTTTTCCTTTGCTCTCGCCTCGTGTACCTTCAAGGTGCGACACCTGCAAAGCCAGTGGTGGTACTCCTCATAACACCAGCTTTGACGTGCCAAGTAGCTGCAAAGTGCACCAAAAGCCAGACAGCTGAATTTTTTAATTTTTTGTGGGCTCTGTAGATTGTGGGGAGCACACGCTGCCACCTTCTCCCACGGTCGCTCACCGTCGCTTGCGCACGGAGCGCGCTCGGCGGGAGCCGGGTGGACATCTCGTGCGCGCACAGCGTGCGCAGTGGGAGCCGGGCGGACACAGGAGAGATGCACTTTGCCCTCTCCTGATTCTCGCATGCCTCTCGCGACGCGTGCGCCTGCGCGGGACGAGGGAAAGTATCTGGCGGGCGAGGAGGACATTCCCCTCGCGAAAAGGTAAAAAGGTATAAAAGAGCGCGACCGACAGACCCCCGGGGCTCTCTGACCTCGCTACACCTACCTGCCCGTACGCATTTATCCGCTGCAACCCGTTAGTGACCTCGTTTGCGTGACCAGCACACACAACGAGGCAAGCCTATTTTATTACTTATTATACAGAGCAGACTTCCCTCTGCAAGTGTGTTTTATTGGCCACAGCAATAAACATTGTTGAGTTGACTCGCTTGTTGCCTTATTCGCCCGAACTCTACGTAGCTGCGATTATACGCGCTACGGGTTGGGGAAGACTCCCACAAGATGTGCTTCAGGAGAGCAACTTGAGAGGCGCAGCAGTACAGTAGCCAAGTGATAGGCTTGCTGCACTGTCAACAAATCAATACTTTTTTATGTTCGACTGACATGTCCCATCTCGTGACACTTGTGACACTGCAAAGGTTTTGCCGCATAAGGGCAGAAATCTGATATATCCAACCTTGAGAAAAGCTTGCCAGAATTTCAGATTAAAGGACTATCCATCAAGACTGACCGAAGCAGCAAATGGTTTAGGTTAGGTTCATAATCGACGTGATCGTTGACTGCGACCACACAGTTATGAAGGCACGTGGCTGACGCGTACACATTCAAAACAACACTGTTTGCCACAATCGCTGTGGATGAAACCGCACCCGCTAACAACGCGATGTTGAAGAGCCACCATGCTGTTCTGAAAGCACACAGCTGACGTGGGCACCGAGTCAAAACAAAACTGTTTGCCGCAACCGCTGCTGACGAAAGCACAGCCACTATCGACATGATCATGGACCGTGACCACGCAGTTATGAAGGCATGTGGCCATTGCATGCACCAGGTCAGAACGAAACTACTGTTTGCCGCAACCGCTATAGACGAAACCGTGGTCGCTGTTGGCGTGATCATGGATCGCTACCACTCAGTTATGAAAGCACGGCATGACACGCGGCTGGTGTTATGTGCGGTGGTAGGGTGGCTAGAATTGGAAGGTCTGAAGACTGCGGTATCGCCACTATTGCCTAGGAAGGCCCCGCTGCGCGTTCTTGCCACTGGGGAAAAATTCGGTGCTACTGTCGGGGGCACCGTGAGCCTGTCAGTCTCGTAGTCCAGTCGTCGTGTGTGCCATGTCTCTTCTCTGTCCTTCGTCTTTTGACTGGTTTTTACTATTCAGTATGTACCAACTGACCCAGACAGCTACTCTACAGCTGCGCGATGTAGCTTTCGTAATATGTGTAATGCAGCTGTGTTTTTCTTGCGTTTCCTAAGTAATTCTTCAAAGTAGGTGCTGTGAGCTGCTGTGGCTATGCATTGACACGCTCTAAAGAATGCCGTCAATGACAAAGAAAAAAATGCCAAGGTGTGTTCGCAAAGGTACACAAAAAATGCTCGTCGGCATCAAAAGCACTCAAGCAGAAAAACTAAGCACGACCAAATCATTCGCCCGCCCAGAGGTATGCAGACGCCACGAGCAACTATGGCGCCCCCGATGGCAGCGCCGTCATGCGGCAGGAACGTGTTTTTGGGCCAGCCTCCGAACGCCGGTCTTCACACCTCCCTATTCTAGCAACCCTAGCGGTGGTTCACGTACAATTTCTGCTGGTGACTATTGCGATAAGGACTCCGCCGCATCGTTTCAGTTGGACACTAGTGCCCCTCTTGTTCTTTTGTGTCGCACGTTTGTGGCGCTTGCAAGCTCCAAAAGTTGTGAGAATGAACCGGTGTGCGGCCAAATATGTCCAAATTAATGAGAGTTAAATTCTGTTAAATAATGTACGTGCCTGCCAGTATCAGAGGATGAGTCCAAATAGTCTGAATTGACGAGGGTCAAACTAACGAGGTTTTACTTTGTAAATGTGCTCTGAAAACCTGGTTGTGGGCAAATTTTTAACATTCAAAGTAACAAACTGTGTCGGGGCTTGTTTAAATTGAAGTTGCCATGGTGGAGCTAGATGAAGCCAGATTAAACGTCCAATCCGTATCACTATTCATTTGTTTTGCTAGTTGGATCAAACCTCGGCCATCATGGCTCCGTTTTTGAGCCCTAGGCTGTTTTGTTTTTCCTTTTTGTTTGTTTTGTTTTTGTTTTCGCTGACAAACACAACCTTTGTATGATGTAGCCTGCTACTGTTGCCACAATTGTATTAACCCCCATTTGTTTCCTGTTTAGGAGGTCCCCCCGACAGTTTTTACTTCGGGACCTCCGATTGTGCAATTATACTTCGCCTGTTATATTTTTTGTACTACTGATGAAAATAAATTCAACTTCAAAAAAATGTGTGGTGGAAGGTAAGTTTCAGTCATTTGGCTTTAATTTGACTAATATCTTTGGCTGAAGCCAGACACTAATAAACATCATGCCAAAAGGCGATTGACATTATTACGACGGAAAAGTAAACATTGGAAAGCCAGCTGAAGAGCTTGAAATGCATATTCAACTCAGCTGCAAGAAATTGCAACTAAGGAGATTTTACTATTTTTATTGTATATGTACGAATGTTCGCTTACCCCTCCTAGAATTTGGGCCTTCAGCAGCCTTGAAATCCTTGAATTGTCCTTGAATTTTCACTCAGTTGTTCTGTACGAAACCTTTTTAAGATGACTTCAGGGGAACAGTGTCTGCAGGGGTAATGCAGATGAAATGTCGAAGTAAATGAGACAATAATTCGACACGATGGTGAGCCGGGCTAGTTGGTTGATGTTCGTAACAGACAGATCTTGAAGCTTACCAGCACGCTCATGCAAAGCGAGTACGGGAAAGCAGACAGGACTGTGCTTCCACTGCCCTGTCTCCTTTGCCGTTCTCTTTTTGCGTGTGTGTGCTGGTGTGCTTCAAGAGCTGTCTATTATGAGACAATAATTGATTAATTAGGCTTGATGTCTCAGAGCAGTAGTGAAATACTGTAGGGCACGACTTGACATTAGTTTTTACCAACTGGTGTTCAATATGCTAACAAAGCACAGTACACAAGCGTTTTTCCATTCTAACCATGTACATTAGACTGCAGCGGAATGGGACTTAATGGGAGCTTTGACTTAATGTGAGCAGGGTCTTGTTTGCCTTGTAGCCGCAAGTGTGTGTGTTTGGCATCAACTGCAGTGCCATGAGGGACCAGTACATGCGGACGGGCGAGGGCTTCCTGCTCGTCTTCGCAGTCAACAACGGCAAGTCATTCGAGGACATCAGCATGTACAGGGAGCAGGTGGGTGAGCCTAGCTGCTGGGCAGCTCTTCACACTAAAATGATTTGTGTACTGATGTACACTCAGGTGCTGACCAAGGTGAAAAGGGTTACTTCATTGTGAACAAGGCTGCAATGTGGGAAACAAAACTTCTAGTCTTGAAGTCATTTTTTACCTTTATCATATTCTGTGTTGTTTCTTGCCACGATTGTTCCCGATCGGCTGAGATGTCGTCAGACTCTCAACTTTGTGTATTGATGATGCCACCTGCGTAAGTTGCAAAATATTTTGATCTATCACTGGAGTAAAGCCAGTTCAAAGAAATCTACAAGTACAATGATTGCATTGCAGCACACTTCACTTGGGGTGGCGTGTTGCACAAATGCGCATTAGAGGGCAAAATCGCGACGGGACAACACTTGGGGCGGTTTGATATGAATTTTTTGACAGTCAATCAACCCTAACAATCAGCCACAGAGGGCACCAATATGCTGCGCAGTGTGACTCTGCACTGCGCTGATGCTGTGCTGTTCAAAGGTGAAGCCGTGCCACATGTAGTGTTACGTAAATGTACGACGCAGACAGGGGTGGATCAAGGTTTTTTTTGCTGGGGGTGGGTCAGCGTCCGTCAGTGATGATGATGATAGTAGCCTTCCATGTTTACCGAAATTCACTGTTTCTGTTCACGATAAACCCACCTCGTATACGGCTAGTGCAACACCTGTAGCAAAGCCAGGGCCAGTATTTTGTAGCGATGTCTTTCCGGGAATAATGCCTTTTCGCGCTTATCGCGCGCTTTGTCAGTGGTCAGAGCGACAGTCCGCTCGCATTATCAACGGGATCAGCCGGCCGTGAGTGGTGGATGATAAGAGTAGTATAGAATAAATCATAAGGCATCGCTACAAAATCGCGGCCCAGGTATTGGTTTCTCCGAACTTACAGGAAAAGGACATTGCCCAACACAGCCATGTGCTTGGCGGCTGTGCCTGATAATTTATCTAAGTCTCTAAATTTAGTTGGTTCATGTCCCTGACTCTAAGACACAGGAACATGAATTAAAATAAATGGGCCGCTAAAATGCACAAGTATCTGTACTTGAAAAGCGTGGACACAGAATGGAGGAAGAGGTCAAGAAAGTTGGCAACCAAGTACAGGGTAATTGAAACTGTAAATAGACAACCAGGAGTCATGAGAAAGAAAGTGAGAGAAACAGAGACAGTTAATTGCATGTTAATCGTAGAAGAAAGAAATTGGAAGGGAAAATCTGTACGATAACACAAACCGCAGTGCCATGCTATTTGAGGCTAGAGTCTGTTGCCTAAGGACAAAAACATACCAGAGCAGATATTCGGATCTAGATTAGGCATGTGGATGCTGCTGCAGACCACTCAGCCCATCCTAATGGAATGCGAAGAAATTCACCTGGGTGAAAACGGTAGATAACGTACACCTTCCAGAAGCAATTGGGTTTTAAGTGGACGGAACGGTCAACCCGTGAGCAGTCGAGATAAGCAAGAGATGATTAGAGTACTTGTGGGGGAAAAAAAAAAGCAGGGAAGAGATTGATACGACCTGACCTCTTGAAATCATAGGTAGCGGTACAAGGTAGATATTGAAGGCGAAAAAAAAGATTAAGGATATGTATACCAAAATGCTAGTTAAAAGTATCACCAGCCCTTCCCCCGTCAAGAAAATGGGGGTAAGCGAAGCTTGTGGCTAGACGACACTGTCGCAGGTGTTCCGCTTCGTTTGCCCTAAACTCGGGGTTAGCGGATCTTCGCCGACGTTTGGCCTCAACCTCGTGCTCTCGCAACTCGGAGTCCGCGGCTCTTCGCCGGCGCTTCGCCTGGGCTTCGAAAGCCCTCACGCTACAATAGGACAACACACTTTGCTTACCCCCATCTGTGACAAGGGTAGTTCAAGGGTGCGTTACAGGTCCGCGAGCCCACCGGGGTATGTGCCATTGAGCTTGGATGCCTTCTGCACTATCCCCAGGATTGGCCCAGTTTTCAGCGTGCCATCACCACCGACACTTGTGGGCCTATAAAGCTTCGCTTAAAGAAATTTGCGGCCCTTACATCCCATGGAGATGGTTGACCAGCGAAGCTGAAAATGGGCCGCTACGGTGTTTATCTTAAGGTTTATCACGTGGGTATAATAAAGTGTTTCTGAACTGTGTCAGGCAATTATGTGTCACTTTACGCGCCCCTTGATGCCAAGCAATGAAGACACAAACACGTTTAGCATTGGCGGCACGACGGCGGCAGGCGGGGACTCCCAGTGCTGTTCGCGTGACCGTTCTTCGTGCGCGAGCTGCTCCTCGGGAGAACGCACGACACGTGGCTGTACCATTGCGATGTCAGAGCGAGAATGATCTGCGCGCGCACCGCTGCGAGAGAGGAACGACGTCACCAACCGCGCGGCCAATTGCGCGCCAGAGGTTCCTTCTCAGAAGCCCTTGCTCCCTCTCACTTGTCGCGTGCGCACTCCCCGCCGACGCTGTGAGGGTGGATGTACAGAGCGGTCCACTGTTATAGGGAACACTGGAGCGCATGACCTCTGCTCGGCGCCACCGCCGGCTGGTGGCTGCAACGAGTTTCGCACAGGCACAGTGAGCGCTATGGGCGGTGCTCTTTCGTCGTCTGTAACCGTGCGCTGCCGCGCTTCGGATAGTAGTGAAGCAAGCCTTTGTTATGTTGGCCAGTGACTGCATGGTCACACACTGACAGCCAGCCGTTGCAAAGCTGAAAGAAAATTGGACGAGGCAAAATATTAAATCGCAAACATTTTTGCCGTTTCAACTTACTAGACCAACATGACAATTTTGTCTCTTTGTGGTACATCTATATTAAAGATTTCTCCATGTATAGTGCCCACCTAATTTTTACTAATGCATATTCGAGTCGCTGCAGTGCGTAGGCTGAACAAAGAATCCACCGACGCCTTTAAAGAACATATTACTTTACGAAAAGTAATCATTCGAGCTATCGTTGAATCATTGGAATCGACACGCACATTAAAAGATTTTTGAAACGGGCAAATCTTTATGAAACAAGAAGGCGAACAAAGGCGGCAGTGTCAATGTTGCTGACATTTAGGGAATTTTATCTGATTACAAATCTATCCAGTCACTTTCATTCCAGTGGGACGGAAAATGGCTGCCATTAAATATGAATTATGTGAGCTGCTTGCTTCGTGACTATCCGAAGCGCAGCAGCCGATGGTAGCAGAGGACGAAAAAGCACCGCCCACAATAGAGATGGGCAAGACGGCTCACTTCAGTGAGCCGCTCGAAACGGCTCAGCTCACTGAAATGAACCGGTTCATTTGAACAGCTCACCGTGTCACCTGTGTTATGCATATTCTGTAGTTATTGGGCTTTGAAAAAAATTATATGCATAATTGAATAACCGTGTTATTGGTATTTTCGCTATGTTTAGAGAATATTTTTACGTACCGTATTTATTCAAATCTAGGCCGATAGTTTTTTTGAAATAATCTCATATGAAACTCTAGGGTCGGCTTAGATTCGAGGATTAAAAAACGCGCCAGTTTTTAACTTAGACTGATAAATCCGGTGCATAGTTAACGCCATCTAGAAACCTCTTGCAACCTGCAGTGGGTGCAGTCATCTTAAATGTGACCATTTATGCCTGTAGCAAAGTGCTTGCTCTCACTGCCTCCTCTTTCTGCAATTTCAGATCAAGAGGGTTAAAGATGCAGACGACTGTGCCCATGGTCTGTAAGTAGCCTTTGTATGTTTTTCAGCGTGCTTCTTTGATATGTTGGGTTGTCATTAAACTTGAAGGAAGCAGCACAAAAACCGGATAAAGGTGACGACTGACAAACACAGTGCTGACTAACAAACAATATTTTATTGCCTGTTGATGTCAGTATTGACACGCGTACATTGTTTATAATTTGTTTATCCGTAACTAAGTACCATTGATGGAGCTTCTTGTAATTGTCTTTAAAGAAAGCCCGCGAAATACAACAACCACGTGATAGCGCCACTAGTTCAGCGCCCCCAGACGACCAATCAGTAAAGGACATTGCTTGCATCTTTTTTCGAAACTCACTCGCGTGCCCTGTCGCGATTGCTCTACTCGTGGAATGAAGCCCGCACACACAAGGCAAGAAAAAAAGCAAGAAAAGCAGCTCGGGTTTGAGTAAATGTTGACCGCACAACTGTTTAATGGGGAAGGAACATGCAATTGTCATGTTCTCCTTTTCATTCGCCATCATATCTTACTAGCAAGAGATGTTGGTGCGTACCTTGCGGCCACCTGAAACGCCAAGCTCGTCCCGGAACCGCTGTTCAGATATGCGATTTCGTTTCTTGATCGATCGTCTAGGAGTGCTGAAATAGTGGTGCTATCACGTGGTTGTTTTTGTATTCCGCGGACTTTCTTTAAAGGCAATTACAAGAAGCTCCAAAATCCGTCCCCCCTGGCGTTTTTAATGTGATAGCGTTAAGGGCCCCGTGTCCCAGAAAATCCGGAGTCGGTGTCGGCTTCGGCGTTAAGCATCGGCGTCTGGCAAAAATAATCATGCCGAACCACATCATCCCGAACCACCCCGACCACACAGGCCCTCCGCGTGGCGCAAGGTGTTAGTGAACAAAAATTTTGTTTCTCAAAGTAAAATCCGTCGGGAAAATCGTAAAGTACGACTTAACCACAGCCTACAGACGTGATAGCGTCGGATCGTAATTTGAATATACGAGAAAAAAGCCTGATAAGCAGCCAGGGATCTTTGAATGCTATCGCGTTCCACTCTTAAAGGCGAAGTTTAAGCGTCCTCTAAATCTGATGGTGTTTCGCTGTACTTTGGTTCTAGGCGACATAGAGGGGAATGTTGAAAACAGAGCCTTTCTAAATTTTGATCGGTCCCCATGTCGCAGGAAATAGTGTCAGCGTCAACGGCGTCCAATAACGCTATCGCGTTCCACTCTTAAAGGCAAAGCTTAAGTGTACTCCAAGTTTTTTTTCTCCTCCTGTACCATTTCAGGTTGTCCGAGCCCATGTTCCAGGGCATGCACTTTCTGTACAGTGTCGTCGCTATGGTCCGGCTGCCATGAAGGATACATTGAAATCTAAGAATCCCGAGGTTTTGGAATGTGAATTTGTGGTACCAAAGCATTGTTAGCATGACACTGAAACTGAATAACAATCGTTATTCTGAAAAGTTTGGTATTCTAAGTGTGTAGTACTGAAGTACTTTTATATTGATACTATAAGCAGGCAGCAGGAGATTTCCTTTGTTAATCTGAAATTTGTTAATGTGGTGTACAGTTTACCAACCGATAAATCGTCGGGTGTACAGTTACCAACCGATTAATCCGACACCGATAATCCGGACATGCTCGGTAATTCGGACAGCTTCACGGCACCCACCGTCAGTGATGCCCCGTAGACTTAATGTCGACATTCTCTACATTCGATTATCTGGACTCCGTCCGTAACTGTAGCGTGCGCGGATTCTGCCGCCATTATCTCCTCTGGCAACCTCGATGAGACATGAAGAGATTACACGTAAAACGGTAATCCCTGAGGCCTTGTCTCGGTCGCAGCACTGCGCCTTAGATTAAATTACAAATATGATCTTGGAGGCTTTGCCTGAATTGTGAGGTCGCATCAACATCGCGATCATCACATCCGATTCCGGCATCGCAGCGCATGGCCTGCTCTCGCCATTCGGTTTGTTTAGTTGGCGTTCCAGACAGCCCTCTGCTGGCTACTAGAAGTCTTTCTCATGAAGTTATCGACAGACCGCGTCAAATGGCTCGAGCGGTCCCCTCGCAGTCTGAATCCGAATGAATCTTGAGTCGCAGTCCAAATGACCCCAATTCCGCAACTGAAGAGCCTGAACTGCCGCCTACCACAATGAGCTAAAATGCGGACATCGTTGATGATCTGCTAGGCTGCGGTGTGCCGGTTCCTGCCGCCGTTTTATTTGAAGATTTTGCAGACCTCGACAGCGCGGTGTTGTGTGCCGAACTGAACGATGACGAAATAATTGAGCAAGTTCTCCCACCGTCAAACAGCGACTCGGGTGATGTGCCGTACGGATCTGACTCGGGCATCAGCGTACAGCGACAACAGAAAACCGGCAGAAATATAGGCGTACTGGGTTGCACGTAAGCGGAAAGTGTGTGCAGCAACGAATTGACCACTTCTTCCTTGCACAGGGGCATTAAAACGTAAATAAAATGATCTTTTTGGGCACATTCGACAGTTCGGACTTGTTTACGTTCCCCGTGAAGTACGAATTACCTGTCGTCGACTGTAGTAATGAGGTTTCACTGTATAGCGGCCACATTGGGTGTACCACATTGCTGGCACAGGTTACTCGCAGACAGCTTTTTGTTGCAATGAAGGAAAAGCTACAGGGGTGGGGAAGCTTCTGCACATGCGTTACTGCGACAAGTATTGCAGTGATGTTTGACAGCGCTTTGGGTTTCTTGGAAGAGGTACTGAATCAGCTTAGCTTCCACATGGGACAGTTTCGCATTTGCATAAACACAGAAGGGAAAAGCAGAAAAAGATAAGTCACATTTAACACTAAGTGGTGTGTTTGGTCTTTCTCTTTCCCAGCTTAGGCCAACGTGGAAGAGAATGTGGGACTTTTTTCAGGCGCACTTTTAAGAACAGACCACACGTGTGCTTGCCGAAGGGTGCAAGCTCGCGCGAATCTATGCACCTTGCACCTGCTGCGCATCGCAAGGAAAAGTGGTTTGCATCTTCAAGAGATGCGCTTCACTTGCATGCTCACTCGTAGACGCTTTCGCAGACATCGTTTCGTACTTTGTTATTGACAGTGCTTAAAAATGATTATTTAATGATAGAGGTAATTGTTTCATTTTTAATGCTGCTCCATATGCACAAATAGGAAAGAAAAAGCACTTTCTAGCATAAAATAAATTTGCCTCACTGAGCGTTAGATTTACCATTCCGTAGCCGAGTCCCGACCAGATTTCCGAAACCTACCCATATATATATCCTCTGCTCACAATTTTCTTTTTCTAGCTTTGTGGCGACAGCACTTATATCGACACTTCTGGCAAATTGTCGTGGTTGTTGTCGCCATGATGTTCCGCATTAAATCATACATGAGCGATCCATACTCTGTGCGGGACAAAGCACGTAACAGTGAGCCGAAAAGGATGGCGGCTTGATGGCATTATTTCCCACGCGCTCAATATTCGGGTTAGTTATAGGTTACGTAATCAAACGCGAATGGGAAGGAGAGCACGTGTCTTCACCTCTAGCCCTGCCGTAACTGTGAATGACTGTGCGCGGCTGACACTTATGGGGGCCCGCGTGCCATATCTAATTGTTGGTAATCATTGGTGGGTGCAATGATAAAGGGCGACCAAGGATGGCTGCTAACTTCATGTGCGCTGTCTTCCTTGCCGGGCTGTCTTTCTGCGCCCCTAGTGTTGCAGAGTTAAGAGACAAGGGTCATCGCAGATCACTCACAGAGGCCGTCAGTAGTGGACATAAAAATAGGCAGATAATGATGATGAATGTTGCTGAATCAGAGTTGCGGTGAATTGCGCGGCTGTACGAACCGTGCGCCTCCGCTGCCGGCGTTCTTCACAATGCTTGCGTTGTGAAAGCGAGTGCTCGAGGCCATCCAGTGAGGTATTTACAGGTTTACATGGCCCGTGCTTATTATGTCCACTATGTCCAGTATGCTTACTATTTCAATTTTAGGTGAATGTTTACTACAATTTATATGACCACTATAACTAACGTGTATACTCGTGTAAGGGCCACACTTTTCTGTCGCGATTTTGACGAGCGACAGCATTCCGTGGTCATGGGACCAGGCCATTTGACCGCATTATTCCAACTACGAGTATGAAATCCGCCGTAAACCTCCGCGATCGCCTCCTCTCGACATCCAGTAGCGACGCGCGAAAGTACGCTGCGCGCAACAATTCGCTGTTGAGCCCGATCAGAATCAGTGCATGGAACGCAATTGCTTCTCGATTGCATTTTTTTTTTTTTTTTTTAAATATTGGCTGTCAAGTTGGGGGTGCGGGTACACGGATTCACACGGTAAGAATCTTTCTTAGTGTAATTGTCTTCTACTTCGCTATCACTAATACTGCTTCGCCTCCCCGGCCAAACTGCACTCTCTTTAATTTTTTTAGTGCTTTGAGTCCGAGTATAAGTGCTGCTGCGCATGATTTATAGACTTCTATTTATTCTGATGTTGAGTGAATCCGGCTTGGCATCATTTCGGTTACTGAGTGAATTCTATATACAAGGTGTTTCAACGAACAGTTCCCAAAATTTTTAAAGGTTGCCTGTGGCAGATAGCACAATTCCAGTTCATGAGCTGGTCTACTCGAAGAGGTGGACATTACTTGCACAAAAAATTGAAATGCATAAACGACTAATTAACAAAATTAACCAATTAAGTTTTTAGCTAATTATTTTATAGCCCATGTTGCTATTTACAAATTCCAGCTGTGGAGTGCACTTTGAACTAAATATTAATTCTCTAACTTTGCGGAGAAATACATTGGCATGCCAGTCACTTTCTCAACAAAACGTCTTTTATGCATCAAAGCACAAAAGTATGAAAACAACTAATTATGGGATTTTACGTGCCAAAACCACGATCTTATTATGAGGCACGCCATAGTGGAGGACTCAGGAATAACTTGGACCACCTGGGGTTCTTTAACGTACACCTAAATCTAAGTATACGGGTGTTCTAGCATTTTGCCCCATCGAAATGCAGCCGCCGTCGCCGTGATTTGATCCTGTGACCTCATGCTTAGCAGTCCAACACCATAGCCACTAAACAACCACGGCGGGTAAGTGCAAAAGTAACTGGAACACCAATGCATTTCTCCGCAATGTTCGGGAATTAATATCCCGAAACTGGTGCCATCCTGAGAATTAGTTCCTAGTGCATCCGCCTTGCGAATTCCACGGCTAGAATTTGTAAATTGCAACACGGGCCATAAGCTAATATGTTCAACACCTAATTGGTGATTTTTTAATTAGTCGATTATGCATTTCAATTTTTTGTGCAAGTAATGTCCACCTCTTCGAGTAGACCAGCTCGTGAACTAGAATTGTGCTATCCGCCACAGACAACCAGGGGAGCTGATAATGCAGATTTGGTCACCATAGTCTGCTCTGGAACCAGATATCATTAGTTCGGGTATGGTAGATTCGGTTTCGTTCGGTAAGGTTTGCTATAGCAGTGAAAAAAGCATGTTAAGTCCCACAATTAAATTTTTTTATTCTGGTTTAGTACTAAGTTCTTCATTCGTCATGGTGGCTATGACGATCCGCTGCCGAGCACATCATTAGTTGCGAAGCCCTCCACTAAAGCAGTTGCTCATAGCTCTCTACTGGGACATTAAACAACTAGTATCAATGAATGAATTAGGGATGGCTGATTATTATTTTTATTCAATTAACGATTAATTATTCATCAGTTTAGACTTTCATCGGTTAATCGCTTTCGATGCAGAGCTTTTCATCATTCATTGATTAATCAAAATTTTGGCCAGGCAACTTTAAAAAGGTTGGAACATAGTTGATCTGCTTTTGTAGGACCCTATTTGAATGTTTGAGAGGTGGAACCAAATGTAAAGCACAAGTGTATAAATGATGATAAAGGATCAACTAAATATAGTTTGCACTAGTGGCTTTTGAAAAGATAAACAATATATGTTATAAAATGTCAATTAGGGCAGAATTAAGTAAGGTACGTGGCACTAGTGACAGTACAGTTCAACTGAGATATGCAAGAAATTGCAGTATGCACCAGGGAAAAGAAAATTCCTGGTTTAGGATTTTAAACCACATGCTCTTTTCTACAGAGCGAAGGAATGTCAATTGGCTTGGATGTATGGGTGAAACCGACACCTTCTTTGAATCGTAACATATCCAGCATGCGAGAATAGATGCTCGGACGCTATAGATTTGCTGGAATCGACATGAACTCCATTGCTATGTGAAATTCATGCTCGAAACTGGTGCGCATGCTGTGCCAAGTCTTTAGTGGACTGGGAGTGGCACGACGATTAACGACTGGGTTCCTAATACAGCTTAATCTCGTTCATTCGAGCACGCTTAATTCGAACTTCCGGTTTATTCGAACTCGGGCTGTGTTCCCATCAAAGGTAGTATGTGTATTCCAATGGGCGAAAATGCCCGGTAATTCGAACGCAAAAGCATTTGCGACGGTTTATTCGAACATACCGCGCACGGACAATGCTCTCAGCAGCACGCCAAATCACGTGGCGGCGCCTGCGACCGGCATTTCTCCGACACCGCCATAGAGCAAAAGCTTAGGCGTAAGACCCCACAACGCCGCGCGGAGAAAAAAAGAAATAGAGAGAAAACGGGAAAAAGAACTGGGACGTCTCGGGCAATGCTGCGGCACAGAGAGAAGCAACGACGGAGGCCCAATCCGGCTAACGAAACTGCCCACGCCGGCCAACGCTCGCTTCAACGGCAGAAAACGAAACTTCAGGGAGCGGGTGGCGCCGGCACGGCGGTGGGCGCGCACTGAGACAGTTGAAGGAGTTTTGAGGGAGTTGAGAGGAGGCGCGAGGAGAGCCACCAAAGCCACTGTCACCGAAGCGACAGAGTTGCCGAGGCCAAATCCACTTCCCTGCCGCCCTTCTCCTCAGCTTCGACAGTCCCTGCTCGGCAGCGCCGTGCCGGCGCCGCCTGCTCCCTGAAGTTTAGTTTTCTGCCGTTATTGGGAACCGAGCATTAACCGACGTGGGCAGTTTCGTGGCACTCGCTCGTACGTCGTGCTATGGTGCACGAATACTTCAAAAATAAGTAATTCTTCTAATTCGAACAAATTTTTGGGCCCCTTCGAGTTCGAATTATCGAGATTCGACTGTAGCATGCCTTGAATTGTGAGCACACACCACCATGCTCCGGATTCGCGCAGCATGGTGGTGTGTGCAGTGTGGGGGAAGATGGGGGAAGTGCATGGCTCGGCATCACTCGGGACTCGGAAAAACAGTCGACAGTAGCTCTACCACAGCTGCACAGTCACTGCTCGTGCGCAGCCATTCCCGTACGATTTCAAAATTTTCCCACTACTCCTGTAAACCTCTCGAAAATGATTAATCGAACAGGTCTAATCGATTAAGTCGATTAAATGAAAAGTGGACATTGATTAATCGATCATTCATTCATCAATATTGCCAACCCTAGAATGAATGTTACAAGCAGTTCCTCTGACTTGAAGCAGTAGCTCCATTTGTAAGTCATGCATGCTGCTTACAACCAGCATGTGCAGTTTACAAGTGCCGCCAAGTTTGGCAAAAGCAGTTGGTATTTCAATGCTCGGACTTGTTTATTTGTCTGTGCAAAAGTGAACAGTTTCGGTACTCGGCTTTCACCTCTCTGGAAAGTTGGCGACCTGCTTAAATAGAAAGGCATGGTGCACAACCTATGCCATGGTAGGGTTTACAGGAACCAGGAATATTTTATAACTCTATGCTGTGTACTTTAACCGTGGTTTTTAGCTACACAGCATGAAAACTGTGTACTTGCATGCAAATTATCCCCAGTGGCTGCCTGTGTTCTCTGGCAGCCTATGTTCACGCCACTGCTACCACTCATTGAATTGGCCTTTTAAACAAATTCATAACGCTAAATTGTAAACACGCCAAATTACATCTGTAAACATTTTTGCACTTTGAATTTTGCCGTGATTGTCCATTTACGGTTTGACCTAGAGTCGGCCACAACTTCCCTGACATGGCGGTCATCTGTTTTCATGTGCAGTGGTGGGCAACAAGTGTGACCTGCCGACGCGGGCGGTAGACATGAAGCAAGCGGGCGAGGTTGCGCGCAACTACGCCATCCCATTCATCGAGACAAGTGCCAAGACCCGGATGGGGGTGGACGATGCCTTCTACACGCTCGTTCGGGAAATTCGCAAAGATGTAAGTCACCGACTGTCACTGTCGGGCAATAGTGCTCTGGGCAACACAGAACGCGGTCCTGATTGTTGTAGCAACAGCAACGTCATGTGCCTATCAACACCTGCCAAGTGATGTTTCTAGACAATCTTCCTTTTGCATTGTGCTGTGGCACCACCTTAGTTTAGTAGGGGATAATTGTGCCGCTTGCAGCAGGGAACGACGGCGCGATTTCAGCGCCACGTTTTCGCTTTGACAGCATCCGGCGTCTCCTACCAGCTTCATTTTGTTTCGGTTTCCCGTTGCCGTCTTGAAACACTAAAACGCTACACAATAGGAAAACAACAAAACGTGCCTCAGGCTGCCGAAGCCCTACCAGCTCGATGCGTATCTTGTGCCTCATGTGCAACGATTCGCGCAATGCTTCTCATTTCGTAGATGTCAACTGCAGTTGAGTCTGTCAAATTTTTTAGTTGCTCGTATCATACACTTTCTCGGTTAGTATGTTTTTTCTCGTGTTTTTTTTTTTTTGCAAAACGTATGAATGAGGTTCTATTGTACGTCTGCCAACTAGTCGGCCGATTGTAGACGTCAGCATGAGGTCGTCCTCTTGTCGTCATCGGTGTTGTGTCAGCCTGCTTCTTAATACGCATAGAATAAAGTGCAAGCATCAAATAGTATACGAACTGCAAGTTTAAGCGCTAACTATGCTGTACTTAATAGCCGACTTACGTACAGAATTCTCATATACAGTAGAACCCCGCTGATAAGTTCTTCACGGGACCGTAAAGAAAAAACGTAAGAGCCGGGAAACGGGAAAAATTGAAAAATGGGGGAGAGCGGTGGGGATCGGCACACAATTTTATCTCAGTGCTAGCGCTTGAAAAAATCGTGAAGCGTTGCCTGGAGCATTTTATCACGCCCCAGCGGCACGAGGCATTTTTCAAGAAGCTGCAGTGACGTGCGGCTCTCGACATCGTCGCTTGAGCTCGCACATCTGAGTAAATCTAGTGCCATTACGGCCGACGAGGAAGTTGGCTGTGGCAGCTGCTTCCTTTCCGCCTCCGTCTTCACTCGGCCACTTCACTCGGCACACTCGGCCATGATTTCGTCGACAGATAAAACCTCGGAGGTGACAACGGTGTCGTCGATAGAAACGTAATCACTGTATATGATTAAAGGGAAAATGAGACATCCACCCACATGCAGCAATTGCTACAAAGGAAACCCATACGGGTTCCTCGAAAGAAAGCCTCGCAGTTGAAGAAAAATTCGTCCTGGTCCGGGACTCGAACCCGGGACCACCGCCTTTCCGGGGCAGCCGCTCTACCACCTGAGCTAACCAGGCGGCCAGCAGATGGCAGGGCGTAAGTCGAATTTGTCAACAACTCGAAGCAAAGGCAATGTTTGACGTAATAGTTCAGCGGAAACCCGCTAGGTGGAGAGAAGTAATGAAAGGGAAAATGAGACATCCACCCAAATGCAGCAATTGCTCCTGTTCCTCATGTCTCATTTTCCCTTTAATTACTTCTCTCCACCTAGTGGGCTTCCGCTGAACTATTACGTCAAACACTGTACGCGATTACTTCACCAATAGTTTGCGTCGCTGTGCAGAGTTCGTCGCAGTCGGCGAAGGCTTCATCTCACGACTTCTGCTGTGCCGTCTGCATGCGTGCTGAAACGCTTTGCGAAGCAGTGTTGAACCGTACTTGCAGTGACAGTGCTCCATGCCGAAGCTAAATAGTGCATGGCATCTATGATTGTGATGCCTGTCCGCTGCTTGCCACACTCCACATTGGCCAGGGACCGCTTTACAATGCATTTCCTGTAGAAGTGCTTCACGTTTTTGATTATGCCAGCGTCCAAGGGCTGAAGGTTGCTTGTGGTGTTGGCGGGGAGAAAAACCACCTTCATATTTTGCAGCAACTTGGTGGCTTTTGGATTGCAAAAACACCCGTGTGCTAACGTTGTAGTGCACGTTAAAGAACCCCAGCTGGTCAAAATTATTCCGGAGCCCTCCACTACAGCGTGCCTCATAATCAGAACTGGTTTTGGCACGTAAAACCCCAGAAAGAAAAAAAAAAGAAGAAAGGTGTCTTTTGGATGTGTGGAGCAGTTGTCCAGAAAAAGAATAACTTCTGTCCTGGCAGCCCATCTTCGAGTCCATTTAAGCCAAAAACTCTTCAAAAAGTGAGCATTTCATCCAGTCCTCGCTATGCAGGGCAGGTGGCAGATATTTTTGAAGAAGCGTTGGTTTGGAAATTTGCCGATAACCCAGGGTTTCATCAATTCGGAGCCATCCGAGTTGCACCACAGCAGCACTGTTAAGCATTCCTTGCTGCATTTTCCTCCGTGTCTTGGATGGCTGTGCCTTGAAGAAATGGCCTGCTTCGTCGGCATTGAAAATGTCCCCAGGTTTGTAGCCGCTGATAATGGTCTCTTCCAGGTCTTGACGGTTGCTGTGTCGACGCTTGCAGCCTCTTCGATGACCGTCCGGTAGCATATCCAATGCCTCTTTTTAAAGCGGTCGATCCATCCGTTTGATGCACAACTGTAGATGCCCAGCTTGTCGGCAATCTCAACCGCTTTCTCTCGCAAGATGGTGCCATCGAAGTTGACTCCTGTGGCCCTCGCTTGTTTAAACCTCTTCGAAACAGCCTAATCAAGCTGCATGTGCTCTGATCCCCGGGCTTGCTTGCATCTATCGGCGTAAGTTTCTGCCGTTTTCTTCAATTTCACTCCGTTTTGCGACAATGGAGTTGAGAATTGAAGGCGTTAGTCCTAGTTCCTTCGCAATACACACCCTCTTCTGAGTTGGATTTTCTTTCACAGCGCGGAGAATATTGAACTGCTATTGCAGCGAAAGTGCTTTTCCTTTTCTTGATGCCATTCTGGTGGTAGACTATGCTTCCACGGTAGTCAAACAAAGATGTACTGGAGCCAAAACACTTGTTTCTGCATGTCCGTGTGGCATGAACTGAAGGAGATGACAGGCGACGGAGCAAGGAAGCCGCTACACACAGTCAGCCACGATGAGAAGCAGGAGCGTTTGGCGCAGCGGCAGGCAGGCAGGCAACTTGGAGCGTCGGAGTTATAAAATAAAGACGAAGTGGAAGGACGAAGCTTGCATAGCCACTTCGCGTGTTAACTCGCAACACAAAGGCAGCGCGTGAAAACTGTGGGAAGCTTGGACGGACCACTTGCACGTGATAACGATGATGAGTCCATGCCAACGCAACGGCTCTCTGGGCAACGGAAACGGATCTGGAAGGCGCTGCTTTTACTACATTTGTATGCCGAAACAGATTTCAAGGCTATGATGATGATTTAATGGCATCCCCTTTGAAACGGGGCGGTGACAAATAGTCGCCTATACATGTTCTCTATCTAGCATTTTTGTATACCTCCCATTGATCTTTTTCTTTCTTTCCACAAAATCTACCTTGTACTGCTATCTATGGTTTTAAGAGATCAGAGGCGGTGCGGTATTCTGCAAGTCTACTTAGTGGATGTCCATTTCGGCTGTCTCTGATTGGCTGCTGCTTCACGAGCTGGAAGGAGACTGCCTGGCACCTTCGCGCACATCAAGCAGCACCCAATGGCACAGCCGAAGTGGACAGTCCACTAAGTAGACTCTTACAGAATACCGCCCCAGGTCGTATCAATCTCTTCCCTGCTTTTTTTCCACCATTGCTCTACAGTGGAATCACGATAATACGATCACGGCTAATACGAATTTTTCTGTGGTTCCGGCCGAGCCCCATTACTTTGCAGCGTGCTAAAGAACGGTTGTTACGAATAGATTTTCGACCCGTGTCGACGGCCGTGAAAGAGAACAGTGCATAGACGCGGCGCCGGACAGCACGGAGGCCGTGACTGGGCGTGAAGAGTTTGAAGCAGTGGCACTTTTGTTGCTTTCAGTGCTTTTCCTTTTGTGCTTTTGCTCACGCCGGCGTGGTGAAGCACGGCCACCGCAGCGAGCAAAGGTTCGTGCGGTCTATCGCTTCAATGGAAACTGAGCGGCGTAATCACAGCGCATACAAAGGTCAGAGCCGTGTGGAGATCGATTTCAAGATACGGTGCGCACGACAACACTGACAGCCGGCACAGGCGCAAAGTACAAGAACGCATTTGTTGACAAAGTAGAAGCTGCCCCCCCCCCTCCCTCCCTGCCTCCCTCCTTCCCTCCCGTGCTGCCTTCCCGCTTTGCTCCTTTCACTTGGGAGATTGCAAGATATGCAAGATATGCATTTGGTGCCACAGCACAGCGTTGCCCCCCCTCCCTCCCTTCCATACCTCCACGGCCTTTCGCGTGACGGAAGTCGCGTTTGCTCTTTCCTGTGCATTCGCTCTCCGTGAAGGCGCGCGGCGACGATTTTATCGCCCTTGGACTCATGCTCCACGTCTCATGCTCCTCCTCCACATCGCCCTTGTTAATCTCCTCTCCCATCCGTGGGCGCACCTCAGAAGCGTGCTCGCTGCCGCCCTTGTCGGCGAGATTTTCCCACGGAACCTGCATTATAACCCGTATTTCGTCTTGCGCGGCTGCACTGTAAGCGGTATGCGTATACATGGAGTTCTATGGGAGTGTAAATGGGAGTCGGAAAAGGCCGCGTTGTAGCCAGTTCTGCACTATAAACGGTTACGTTATAAGTGGCCTATACTGTAAATGCTTTTTACGTGCGTGTGCCTGAGTGAGTTCACCTCTGACTCTTTAATTTAGCTAGTTTTAATTGTGTTTCGATGATACGAATTTCGGCTAATACGAATATTTTTCGTGACCTCATGGGATTCTAATCATCGAGATTCCACTGTAATCGTCTCTTGCTTATCTCTACGGCTGATTGGTTGATGTTTCCTTCCACTTTAAACCCAAGCGCTTCTGGAAGTTGTACATTGCCTACGGTTCTTGCTGGGTGAATCCCTTTGCATTCCATTAGGATGTGCTGAGTGGTCTCCGGATCTTTACTGCAGCATACAGATGCCTCATCTAGTTTCGAATACTCGTCATAGGCGCCACCTATGAATAGTAAATACTGATCTCGAAGGCCATAATTTTGCTGGCGGGAGCCGGAAACGTAATAGGCATAGGCCATTGTGAGGCTAATCCTGCAGTCACGCCAATTCAAGCTACGTGAAAAGTCAATATAGCCGTCGGCACTGGCCGCTTGGAGTGACGGTTCGCGACATAACATGTGGGAACGTTCCCACACTTGTGACATACCAGCGGGTTTTCCAGTGCATTGAATCTATGGGAGCTATGCCGGGACTGGCCTAAAACGACGTAGCAGCCGGGAACGTAACAACGGGGTTCTACTGTACTACATCTGAAGTAACAAGATTTCACCACAAGGGCCGCACCACTTGCTTATTTTTGACTTTCTTTGCCAATTTACAATTAACGTTCCTGCTTAAATCAAGAAAAGCATGCTGGATTCTATCAGGTAATTCCATTTCCATCAATGTCTTGCGACATGTTCTGGCCAGTTGTCAGACTAGTTGAGTCTCTCCACAGAAGCAACTTGTACTGCGAGTGGAGGCTTGGCTTGGATGGAGTCGTCACACCAGCTCACCATGACGTCATAGGTGTTTATGGCATCTGATTGGGGCTACTTAATTTTTATCCGTAAATATGGGCTACTAAAGGAGCCAAGTGTGCACTTTGCAAGTTGTGATGTCTTTCACTGTGACACAACAGCCCAGATAGAAAAGAGATACCCTGGAATCCATGACATCACACGATGCGGTATTCAGCACAAAACTAAATGAAATGGAAAATCAGACTTCATTCTTTTTTTTTTTGTAATGAGCCTGTTATCAGCAAATCATTGAAAGAAATGGAGTTTTGAAAGAGTGCCTTATCAGCCAAAGCTGATTTAGTGTAGTGTGCCATGCTGACTCTCCCCCCTCTCTCTCTCTCCTCCCAATGCAGCGCGAGTGGAAAGGCAAGGACAAGAAGCGGCATCGTAAGGAGGGTCGCAAGAAGCGCTGCTTCATCTTATAGGACGGGTGAGTGTGTGCACACCCAGGTGAGGTAATGCACAGTGCGTAGATATTGCACACTAGCTCATCTGTAGTTCTAACTAGGCCAGAGATTTATCTGAAGTACCTCAAGATATACTTTAAGTATTTCAAGGTAAAATAGCATTAGAGAGGCGAATGGTACGAGATAATGCATAAACATTTGGTAGTTCCTGTTTATACAACATTAGTTAGAGAAAAAAAGCACAAATATTCACTTATACTATGTACTTAAAATGTAAATGTGAGGCTCCTTAGGCTGTTTGGTGAAACATTGTGTAGACAAGGAAAAATACTTCAAAAAAAAAAAGGGTACTAAACGTAGGAAGAAAGGAAGAAGGCGACAGGACAGACCGCATGTTCACAACTCGGTGCTAGCTGTGAGTGTGCGCTCTGTCCTGTTCTTCCTTCCTTCCTACATTTCGAGCACTAAAAAGGATTTTTCATTGCTAAAGAAAATAAAATGTAAAATGATTATTTCCTTGTTGTATAGTGTTAGCTAGGGCATTCCAAGAATGCATAATGGTCTAAAATAGTTGCAATTGATGCAGGGTAGAAAGTACAACAAGATGTGTGTAGAGTGTCTGAAAAGTCAATCTACAGTGGAACCCCGATTATACGACTTTCTCCGAATCGATAAAAAGCATTGCAAAATCCAAACAAAGGCCCACGGCACTTTCGTGCACCGTTCGATCCCGCGCTTCGTGTGGGTCATCTTGTAACGCGGGTAAAATCGCGTCTGATAACCGAGGTTTTTATAGCGAAGCTGTAAAACCTCGGTCCGTCGACAGAAAACTACCATCATCAATGACTCGTACCACCGTAAGCAATCAAAAAATGCAATGGCTCAAAGCACCCCGTAAAGCAGAGGCTGCAGCACTCAGCAAAGTGAAGCTAACAGTGCATCCATTGTTCGGAATCACACATACAGCATAAAGAACAGCATATGTTTCAAGGAAGAACAAGTGCAAAACAAGCATCCGAACCACATAATTGATAAGGCGCTCCTGTGCCTACATGCAACTTGAAGCATGTAGCTCTCCCAAAATACATGATCCATGTGGGAAAGCCAACTTCTGGGGCAGTTTCGTGCTGTTTGAAGCTCGATATATTGGTAGTGGCTGGTACTTTTGTTCGATGTAACCATACTTTTTACTAAGTATTCTCATTGTAACTTTCCACTGTTAAGAAACTGTTCACTTAAAGGATAATTCGATGCAAGTAGGTTCAATATAGTCAGGTTTCACCTTGGTCGACGTCGTGTTTCCTGTTTTCGCCAGGGGTACAACTGTATATACAGTTAGTAGTAGCACCGTCTTTTGGTGGCTGCCCAGGTTAGATTATGCTGCAGACGTCTCGTGCTGGGCTACGATGCTACAAGTGGTTTGTCCAAGCCGTTTTGCAGTGTGCATCAGTGCGCTTTGCAGACACGGTCGTCACTGTGATATATGCACTGTGCTTGTCTATTTGCAACCGCCAAAGCTGGTGAGAGGATCTTTAACATTGTTTGACATGCTCATGCAGTGAAATGTTTAAACAACCGGTCTGGCCAATATATGATGTGCCACACAATGAATTAATACTATATACAGCTCCTTTAACAGGTGGGGCATGCTAGTTCACAGCAGTGCTGTGTGAAGCATTGTTGTGAAAGCAAATCTGGGCAGCTATTGGTGCCGTTCCTCAGTGCTCTGCTGATCTGTGAGGTTTGAACTGGTTTGGTGCTGATGTTGTTCTCCCTGCATTGCAGGTGGGTGCATAGCTACCAAGGACATCGTTGGACCTTTTTTGCCATGCCAGCAGGAGGGGGCGGCTTGTTGCAGGATGCAAACTGTTACGGATGCGCAAGGGACACCTCTTAGGGTGGCCAGCTTGCAGCAGACTGGAAGACTGGCCACGATGTGTGCTCCGCCGTGTGTCTAACGGCGACCCTGTTCTAATTATGTGCTGTGTTTTTGTGTGTCGTCCACTTCACGGGCGGTCTAGTAATGTGAAGCAGCAGGTGCTGCGGTGTCTTACATTTTCACCACGTGCATGTTCAGTTGGATGTTGCCTGCCTCTGACAAACTTGTTAACCCCCTTTCCTAATGTGTCCACGGTTTATCGAGTCATTTCTTTTTGTGCTGTCTCTTTGTCGGGGTGGTTTGTTTTAGCTTCTTACCCGCCAGAGTACTTTTCTGTGCTTTGTGGTGGGTTTCTTATGCATCCTGGTTGGTCGCACACTGTTGGCTGGGGGCGGGCGATGTGATGTTCCAAGCTGGCCCTCGTGATGCAAAGCCCTGCTCCTAGTGCTTCCCAGGTGAACGCCAAGCGGCCAACTTTTGGAATAGAGTGCGCAGCAAACTCTGGCCTCTGCACATCTAACTGAATGTTTGGTCTTGATTCATTTTGGTACTCCTCTCTAGTGTTTGTCCAATAATGTAGCCCACTGTTTGTTCCTGATGTTTGTTTCTGTTACATTTTCTGCCATGGTGTGAAGCTGTTGCTCTGGCAGAGCTAATTGTAGCTGACTCATGGTGCGAAGCAATTCCT
Source organism: Dermacentor silvarum (assembly GCF_013339745.2). NCBI lineage: Eukaryota > Metazoa > Arthropoda > Arachnida > Ixodida > Ixodidae > Dermacentor > Dermacentor silvarum. Next base: position 9,893,125 of record NC_051164.1, on the reverse strand, counting down.
TGTGTGCAGTTTGGCTTGCCCAAGCGTTGTTGCTTTCTCAGCCGTTTCACGCCTACACGGTTGCAGCAGTAGCTTTTCATTCATGCCTCTGACCTTTTGGTGTCTACACGAAAACGATGCATTGGAATTGCATGATGATTGCCAAAGCTGGTAAGACTCTACAAACCAAAGCATGTGAGGGATGTGATGCCAACAAAGCCTCCCGGTCCTGCTTAGTTTGTATGCTAGTGTCACAAGCATGAATGCCTGGCTTTGGATTTACTGCCTCTTCCCCTTTCTTCATTGCTGTTGTGTGTCAATGGCATGGCAAGGGTTCACGACATTTAAATGTGGGCGCGATGCCACTCCTGTCATTGTTTCATGCCGTTGGAATCGAGTCATACAGCACAAGCCTCACTTGTATAAACTGTTTTTTAACACTACTGTTGTGCACCTGTGTTTTTGCAGCATTGTGGGGCATGGCTTAGCTCTGGTCAGCTATCCTTGAAGAGGGCAAATGTTCTTGGCAAACCCTACAAAGAAACGCACACAAATGATACGAAGCTAAGGAAACAATAGAAGCTAATCGCAAATTTAACCATCATTGATAATTAGTAATTCCAAATTTGAATTTAAAGAACCCCATGCTTTCCTTAGCTTCGTACGGTTGTTACGAAATGTCGAGCCCCTCAGTGTCATTGATAGTTCTTGCCTGCAGACACACACAAGCATAAGCAGACGAGTACAGTCAAATCTCGATATAACGAATGAAGCAGGACCGTCAAAAATCATTCGTTATTCTGAAAGGTTGTCATAGTGAAATCCCCAAAATTAACCATTCCGCCCATCAACCTATCAGTTGACAAATTGGCACCGTTAAAGCTATCCACGAAAACTTCGCTGTTGGCTCTTGGCCCGCAATGTTACTATTTCCATAGATTCCGCCGCCACGCACAACCGAAGCATCATATAATAAAAGCAGACGCTCGCGCTGAGAAAACTACCGACAAAGAGGAAGCTCCATGTCGCCTCAAAAGTGCAATGTTTCTTGTTTGTTTTTCACATTCCTTGCCGTGGACATCGCAACTGTCTTACTCGAGGCGGACACCTGAACTAGTATTCCAAAGTGCAAGCGTGTGTGAACCACGCCATCCGGATACAGTCGCCGACCGTTTATTCGGACACCTTCGCGGCACTTGGTCGGCAAGAACATTACCCTCGATGCCTCTATGTCCACGCACCCAGCATATTATGATTTGTTGTCGCCACTCGTCCAATTGAAGTAATGTACAACCACGACCGATACTTCGGACGCCCTACAGCGCGTCGTTCGATTTTTCGGTCTCCGGCTGCCTGGTCAGATGCGACGTCGAACGCCACGACAAGCTGACCGCGATGTTTACATTTGGCTGGTTTGCCAGTACTGAAAGGGTGCGCTTGCTGTTGGAAAGCTGGTGTCTAAATCCACGCAACACCTACAAGTTACAGTTGCCGATCTCGAAGGCACGCCGATCTCGAAGGCCGATCTCGTTGGCTGTACGTATCGGATTTAGCCAGTCCAGACTGTCTACCGCGGCCAAACTGCAGGCTAGGCCAATCCAAGCCAGTAAGTCTGCTCGGCCTTTGTGTTGTCAGTTGTTACTTGACCTAGGCCTTGTCAACAGCTACCGTTTAAGTCTTGCTCTTTTGCTTTGTGTGCTAGGCCTGATTTGCTTGTAGCACACGATCTCGTCCAGTCGTCGCGTGGTACGAAATGGCTCCCCGATGCCGCCCGTGCCATCTGCGCAGACGAGACTCTGACGATGGCGAAGAAAGCAGCCATTATTTATCAGGTGGAAAGCGGCCGACCTCAATGCGAAGTTGCTCGAGAGTTCTTGATTTCGAAGCAAACCGTCTCCGACTACTTGAACAAGCGGAAGATCCTGGAGGCAGCGGAAAAAGTGTCTGTGAGAAAGCAGAAAAATTTCCGCGATGGCAGCCATCCGAAGCTGGAAATGGCCCTGAACGTGTGGCTGAGCACCACTGTAGCTAGGCGGATACCTGTGTCTGTCGATGTGCTCAGACAAAAAGCAGAGAAACTGGCCCTGCACATGAATATTGCCGGATTTAAATTCAGCGATGGCTGGCTGTGGAACTTCAAAAAAAAAGGTACGACCTGGCATTTAAATGAATGTGTGGTGAGAGTGGGGCTGTTGACTAAACCGTTGTCGGAACTACCGCGCAGACAAGATGTGTGCCATGCTGCACCAGTACTCTCCAGACAACGTCTTCAACTGCGATGAGAATCTCAACTGCAACGAATCTCTTTTATAAGATTTTGACAAGACGCTTGCTTTGTCCGGGGAGCCCTGCCACGGGGTCCTTGCATAGCAAGGAGTGTGTTGTGGGAGGCAACATGTCAGGGACGGAGAAGCTTCCGCTCCTCGTTATAGGCAAGTCGAAACATCCAAGATGTTCTAAAGGGTTTAAGACGCTGCCTGTCTGGTATTGGGAAAACTCTAAGGCGTGGATAACCCAGGATCTTTTCAAAATGTATGCACGGAAGCTTGACCCTAAATGCGAGCTTCAGAACCGCAAGGTGCTCGCAAGGTCCCGGACCAGGACGAATTTTTTTTCAACTGCGAGGCTTTCTTTCGAGGAACGTGTTGGGTTTCCATTGTAGCAAATTGCTACATTTGGGTGGATGTCTCAGTTTCCCTTTAATTATCTCCACCTAGCGGATTTCCGCTGAACTATTACGTCATACACTTGCCTTTGCTTCGAGTTGTCGACAAATTCGACTTCGCCCTGCCATCTGCTAGCCGCCTGGTTAGCTCGGATGGTACAGCGGCTGCCCCGGAAAGGCGGTGGTCCCGGGTTCGAGTCCCGGACCAGGACGAATTTTTCTTCAACTGCGAGGCTTTCTTTCGACGAACCCGGTTGGGTTTCCATTGTAGCAAATTGCTACATTTGGGTGGATGTCTCGGTTTCCCTTTAAGGTGCTCATGTTCGTCAATAACTGCGGTGCCTCCAGGCACATAAACAACCTGAAGGCGATTTATTTAGAGTTTTTGCCGCCAAATACAACAAGTGTATTGCAGCCCATGGACCAGGGCGTGATTAAGAACTTCAAGGTTCACTACCGATCGCGCCTCTATGTGTGTGGACCGCGACAAGAACTACGTTGTGGATGCGCTCTCGGCCATCGGTATCCTGTCTGATGCCTGGAAGGCAGTGACGGTGGACACAATCCGCAACTGCTTTCGACATGCAGGATTTGTCCTTGATAGTGAAGTGCCACAGACCAAAATCCAGCGGCTGAGCTGCCACCTGACGTGAACGTTATCAACGACCTCTTTGCCAGTGGGGTCGATATCCCCGCTGTTACGTTTGAACAGTTTGTGAACTTCCACAGTGCCGTCCTGCCCTATGCCGAGTTGGATGATGAGGAGATCGTCCGTCAGGTTCTGGAGCCGTCGCAAGTGGACAGCGACTCTGATGACGACGCACCGCCCACACCACAGCCATCGAGTGCAGACTTGGCGCAGGCCTTGACGACGCTCTTTTCTGCAGGGGCTCTTGCGTTGCCCAGGGGGTGCTGCAAAAATGGTGCTAAAAAGCGCCCTCAATCCGAAACTGGGTAGTACCAAGCTCGGTCGTCTGCTTCGAGAAGCACGTTTACAATATGGACCCGCCACTTTCGGTTGTGTTGTACCACGGCTTGCAGCAAATATCGGACGCCAAAGATTTTTCCATGGGTGACATGCTGTGTAAAGGCAAGAAATTATGCAACGCCGAGTACGTGTACGCCGTTCAAGAAATAAGCGGCGAAGTTTTAGCGCGGTGTCAATCGCAAGTGAAGCGAGTCACGCACGTGCGAAGTTGAACTTCAGGTAAGGTTTGCACGCTGCTAGATTCAGGCGCACAAACGCGAGGAAATGCTTTCTATAAATGAATTCACAGCAGAGATAAGCAGGCATGTGTGCGGAACTGCTCGAGCGCACGACTACGCGCCGCGACGGCAGCGGTCTTTCGACATGCCGCGAAATGGCGGGTCTCCTGCAATTTTTGTTGACTGCATGCCGCTAGACAAGTAATTATACCTGCGCTGTAGTAGCGGCCATCTGTCCCTTTAGCAATAGACCGATCCCACCAGCCAGTTTCACGACGCCACCGCTGCCGCGGTGCATGCTGGTACTTGTAGTCATCCGGCCGCTCCAGCCGCCAGGAGTGCCTGTGTGTTCTGTATCCGAACGATTTTTGGCAATTTTTATGGTTCGTGTAGAGCCATCGTGCGATGGGAGGATTGACCTGCTGCGTTCCTGGCTGGTACAACAACCACACAAGGGACAAAGGCTTCGGATTCTATGTGTTTCCTAAAGAGCGAAGGCTTCGAGAGACGTGGATCCAACGGATTAATAGGTGGTACTGGTAATACACAGCGTGAGAATACGGGGACGAATAGCGGCCGCATTTCGATCGGGGCAAAATGCGAAAACACCCGTGTACTCAAATTTCCCGGAATTTATAGATTATTTGTCGATTATCGATTAGCTATTGATTGGCTATCGCAAGGTATTGGCCACGTATTTGGGCTAGGCCAAGAACTACCAAGTCATCCCCAGCATTTCCCGGAATTTATTGATTGATCGATTAGCTATTGATTGGCTATCGCAAGTTATTGGCCACGTATTTGGGCTAGGCTAAGCACTACCAAGTCATGCCCAGCATTTTCCAGAATTTATTGATTATTGGTCGATTATCGATTAGCTATTGATTGGCTATTGTAAGGTATTAGTCACGTATTTGGGCTAGGCTAAGCACTACCAATGTCCAGCATTTTCCGGAATTATTATTGATCGATTATCGATTAGCTATTGATTGGCTATCGATTGGGTATCGCAAGGTATTGGCTACGTATTTGGGGCTAGGCTAAGCACTACGAAGTCATCCCCAGAATTTTCCGGAATTTATTGATTATTGATCAATTATTGATTGGCTATCAGCGTTTTTTTTTGTTAAAAACGCCGCCTAGCTTACTTCAGAACTTCTAAACTTCTAGATATCGCTGTTACCGAAGTCTGCAAGTCGTGCGCGAAACCCATGTAGGTAAGTAGGGAACGAAAGTTTTGGCGCCGCATTTCAAACCTGTCTCCAACAGGTATACAAATCCTATTATGTCCGTCGCTAAGCAAACATAACGTTGCAGTCACCGAGATGCACGTGCGCAAAAATAGTAACGCAAAACGACCGCGTACATCAGCATGTACTACATACAAAGCTCGAAAAAATACGATACTCAACGCGTTATAAGCGGGTAACAACCGAAAGGAAAGAGGAACAGGCACTTTTCAACGTTCGCCTCGCATGCTGCAATGAACAGCCGATGTAATTTCTTTAAATACGCGACGAATGTGTCTCGGTGGTGGAGTCGCAGAGATGTCTGGGAAGCTCGTGCGCAGTACTCGACGAGCGCGGACTGCGGTGGTGTGGTTGACTACAACCAAGATGGTGTCAGTGCTACTTCCGGAAAACCGGCGCATGCGCAGATCGGTCGGTGGGATCGGTCTAATAAATAACTGATGCAATGCACATAAGCTCGCAGTAACGTGCGAATGGCGCTGCAGCGCGAGCTCGTGCGTTGCTCGCTTGATGTAGCTTTTAATGACAGCGCTCGAACATCGATGTGCTGTAATCAATGCTACCTTGCTGTGCTGCCTCAACGTGCTGGCTTGAGGTCAAGGATGAGCACATTCAACTCTCTAACCTGTGCTGCTCGTAGTGGGGTAGTGAGTTGTCACCCATTCAGGCCGCCATTTGTATTCATTTGCACTCGCCTGCTCACTTCACCACTTCGCACCGGTCGAATTGTTAATTGTCGCTGTGGCCGGGTCTCGAATCGTGAATCACCAGCCATGCCTGCTGCTATGTCGGTCTTCCATTTCGCTTACCCAGCGCGCCCGACGCTCCACTTCGTGAGGCCTTGAAGGAAAACGGCATAATCTGATGTTGGGATTCAGGCCTTCTTGTTCATGGCAGCCCACGACGCAGCAGTAACGACGGTGACGCTTTTTCGAGGCTGAGCTAGATCTCTCCGGATCGGCGTCGCCGATGTCTTCTGCTTCCAGCATTACGTCCCACGGCACACGGAAAGTCCGTTTTCGTATAACTATAGGCTGCGGCCAGCTCGCAGCCTGGTCGCCATGGTCTGTGAGAAGTGACGAGCCTTTTCGCACTCGAAACAAGGCAGAAAAAAGTGCGAATCGACGCAAAACGCGGGCTGGAAACGTGCTTCGCCACAGCCAGGGCAAGCTGGTACTACCCAGATGACGTTTTTCGCCGCCACCAGGCACCACTACTATACCTCAAACTCCAGTGCAAGACGCCCAAGTTACACTGTCGGATGTACAGGCTGACCTGATCGCGCGTAAGCGTGCATGTGTACAGTCACGCATTGACAATTTTTTCCGACCACTGTGACCATAACGGGACTTTTTTTTTTCTGTCGAATCCTTTTTTTTTTTTTCGGACTCTCGATTATTCGGACTTTTCGGCGGTTCCCGTTGAGGCCGAATAAATGGTCGGCAGCTGTAGTGTAAAGTGCGACCGTGTGGCATCCTCGCGAGTACAGAGGTTACATTTCTCCGCGTGCATAGCTAGTACGGCCGCAAAGGAAGCGCGAAAGAAAGGCGTGCGCAGAAAGAAGGGATAAAGAAGGGAGAGATGCGCCTCCGTTGCTAGGCGACATTTCTCTGGACGGAACATGCGCTCGCAAAACCTGATGCGTCGTCACCTCCGCAATAGATTTGAAAAAAAAAAAAAGAAACAATTATCTCGCGTGTTTTTTATTGAGCGCCGTCTCGGGTTTTTCGAACCCATGCACGGCAACGTCCACTTTATGCACTGTCTGCTAGCCTACTGCTTCGGCTGCCGGGAAGGATACATAAAAATCTAAGAATCCTCCGATTTCAGAATATTAGTTCGTAGTACTGAGGCGTTGACGTGACAGGGAAACTGAATAACGATCGTTATTCTGAACAGTTCGGTATTCTGAAGTTCGTAGTACAATATATTTACATTGAAGCCATAAGAAGTCAGCAGGGAATTTCTAAAAGTTCTTTAATCTGAAAAGTTTGTTAATGTTGTGTTCGTAATAACGAGGTTTTACTGTATAGTGCGTTATCCCACATCTAGCACTCGTCGGAACTTGGTGCGGGCATGTGACTGGTTCTTTGCTGCAGTACTGCTACTGCATACCTGCCAAGTCTTCCGGATTACCCGGGACTCTCCTGGATTTGGACCATTTCTTCCGGTTGACAGGAAAATGTTCCGGAAATTGCTCTTGTGTCCCAATCTACGGCCGCATCCTGTGGTGGCAAGGGTCCTGTGGATATGTTCGTGTCCTACATTGTCAAAGGCCTTTTGTATGTCTAATGCGAGGATAGCTCTCGTGCGTGCCGTCCGTCGTTTGGGATAGAATAAGGTCTCTTTAATATGCAGGAGGACATCCTGCGCCGATAGGTTGGGGCGAAACCCAAACTGAGTGTATAGGGGAGGCTGCCCAACCGGGACCGCTCACCTGTTTGCCATATTTCAATGCGTTCGCCCAGGCACCGGCTCCCGCATCGTTTCGATGCTGTTGCTGCTGGTCGCGGTTCCCCTTGGCGTCGTGTGATGGCGGTTGCTGCGACGCTTGGCCCTTTACGTCACCTCCACGTGGTGGCGCTTGCTGCGTTGTGACGTCGATGTGGCGTGATCCGCCGCGCGAGAACGCCGCATGATGACAAGTCTTCTTCCCCGACTTGAGGAGGCCGCTCTGCTGAGGGGCGGTCATCTTGGGTTGTCTGTACTTGGCTGTACATTCGCGCGAGTTCGTGGCGTGGCTTCCTCCACAGACCGCGCACTTTGGGTTGCACTCGTGAGGGGTCCGCACCCCCTCCACCAGCTCCGCCTGCTGTCCATACAGGTCGCACTTTGCATTGGCTGGGTTGGGACACGAATCAGCCCGGTGTCCAACGGTTCCACACAGTCCGCAGGTCAGAATGGTCCGGTAATAGGGTTGAACGAAGGTTATTTCCGAGTTGTGATGATTGTAGCGAGGCTTGACTCTGCCAGCAAAGGTTAGTCGAGCCTTGTTCGATGTGCCGAATTTTCGGATATCCAAGAGTTTGCCTGCGCGCCACTGCAGAGCCTGGCGTAGGGTGTCGGTCGTATCGTGGTTGGCGACCGTGACCACACCGTAGCAGACGTCCTCGCCATGTTGCTTCAGGTGGCCGTGGGCGGCCACCTTGCCTATGTCAGTTTGTAGCTCGAAGTCGCCGAGCAGCTGGTCCGCCGTCTGGGCCTCCCACGTGCTAGCGACGATGAGGTTCTGCTCCGGCGAGAGAAGCAGGTTGAGCGTCGCCGCCTTTTGTACTCCGACGAGAGGGGCGAAGGCGGCGCCGAGCGCGCCACGCGGGAAGACGTCTCGTAACGCCACTGCCTCACGAGGCTTAATGATGACGACAAAGTCTTCTGGGTGTGGCCGAGGCAGAGGCTTAGGTTTCCACGTCGTTGTAGGCTTGCTGCGCTTCGCGCTGTATCCTTGTGCCGCACGCGTGGCAGATCCTGGCCGAGTTGAAGGCGCCTTGCCGGCGGGCGGGGCCGATGGAGCCATCATCATAGCTTTGCGCTGGGAGCGGCGCGCAACCATGCGAAAGAGTTCTTCGTTGCGGGTGGGGTCCGCAGCCGCAGATTGCTGTCCCTCGGGGACCAGGAACGTCGCCCACGCCATGGCGTTGGGATCGTAACCGCGTTGAGCAGAGAGATCCGCCATCTTGCAAGCTGACCGGTCCGTTCTCACTCGCGCGCCGGCGTAGCCGTTAGGCTCAGCGCCAGCAACGCGAGGCCGGAACGGAAAATCACTCAAGTTTGCAAAAATGGGCTCACCTGGATGAGATTGGTGTCTTCGGATGCCGGGCAGCTTTAGGAGTCCGATGGAAGCAAAATTGATGGGGTTGCACGAAATTGACCGTGGCTTTCGTCAATAATTGACGGAGCCGATGCACCACACCAGGCAACAGGCAAACGCCAACCGCGTTTCCGTGAGCGGCAACGCAGCCAGCTGTGGAAGACGACGACGTCGACGAACGCGGGAACATTGGCACGAGCGCGTGCCGAGCACGACCTCTAACGGCACGAGCGCAAATCGAGGGGCTCCAACGAGCCAGCGGTGAAAGACGACGACGACGAACGCGGGGGCAGTGGCACGAGCGTGTGCCGAGCTCGAGCACGAGCTGCTTGTTTACCGTGACTACGACGACGACAGGAGTCTCCGACAGCCCGAGCGAAAAAGGTGCTTCGCACCTAAAACCAGCCCTAACCACGCAGGACCTTCGCGTGGCGCATAGGCGTTACTGAACTAATTGAATTTGTCAAAGTAAAATGCGTCGAAAATTCGTAAAGTATGACTTACACACAACCTACAGGCATGATAGCATCGCCATGTAATTTTAATATACGAAAAAACAGTTCTGTTACGCGGCAAGAAACACGAAGCCCTATTTCAGCTGCCGTTTGAGGTCTGTGGATGCTGCTAGTGCATTAAGCGCCGGAGCGCGCGCTCGCTCTTGCGACACGTGTGATGGATTGAGATCAATGGCTACGGTACATGACGCTATCGCGTTCCACTCATAAAGGCGAAGCTGAAGCGCCCTCCAAAATTTTCTTTTGCATCACCCTTGGCGCTTGCCAATGCGTCCGCTGGACCCACTCCCCCATTCTAGTGCACATTATACTCATGCTGGCTGAACCACCCCGCTTGCAGCTGCCGTAGACACTATAGCCGGAGTTCCCTCTAGTAATTATTCTATGAAACTCTGCGCTTGGAGGGACTGCGGTACCCCTCTCGCTCGTTCGCCTGTTTCCGCAGTCCCCAGAAAAAGATGGCTGCAATCTACAATCGCTGAATGAGGTGCTGGCCCAGTGAATGGCCTCGACACATTTAGGAGAAATTGGGTGCCAGGCCGTTTAAAAAAACTACAACACACTGAGAGCATGGTGTCGTGTTGAGAGCATAAAAGAAGGGGTACAACCGATAAAAAAAAAGCAGCATGTTGAACCTCGTTACTTCCTGTGACGTGACAGGAACCCGCTGAAATGTACGCCATAACGCCTAATTTCTCGCAGCTGCATCTGCCGGTACAATCATAGAGGGCATGGTGGAACCAGGCGCGGATCCAGGGGGGATGTCCGGATGTCCTGAGCCCCCCCCCCCCCCCCCCCCCCCCCTCAGATTTCTGCATCGCCCCCTCGCTGACAGGGGGATGGCCCTGTCGCAAAAAAAAAAAAAGTATCGCCACCAGCATTCTTCAAAATTATTTTTCGCGAGTACCAGTGGTATGAGCCATGTAGAAGTAAAGCTAGCTCGCTCACAAGCTTAGTTGTATTCCGTAGGGGTGTGGTGTTGCGAAGTTGCCGTAGTTATTTTTTCTCATGAACACCTTGGACCTCCTGGCGCCGGCCGTGCCTTACTCTTCCCATCGGTGGCGTCGAATGAACGAGGGGACGTGCCTTTTGCCAAGCACGCAGATGTCCGCGCGAGCGCCTTCGCAACTGATCAACTCAGTTCCCGCGATTGGGGTGTCATCGGTTGCCTCATTGGCAGTCATCGGTTCCGCGACCAACCTACTTAATGAAAGAGATCTCTCGCTGAAGTGTTCATATATAAATAATAACAACTAACAGCTAAACTAAGAACTTCGCATAGGCAACTTTTTTTTAAACTGTAGCACTCAGTGTGATCACTGGTTTTGGCACGTAAAACCCCAGAAAGAAGTGTGATCACAGTTACACGTTGACAATATCCAGTACGAGCACAGTACGGTTCGTACGCTCAAGTTTTTCATTGTAACTTCGCAGTTTTATTGTCGTACATTAAGCATAGGAGGCTCAAAGCCGTCGGATCCGTTTATCTGAGTGGCCGTTCTCGCGGAGCGGGGCGAAGCCTCGAGCAGCGGCTGCGAAGTGGGGGAGCGTGACGTCAGCGGCCAACGCCAGCGCGCGGGCGTTGGCCGCTAACCACGCGTGGTTAGAGAAACGGGAGCAGATGCGCGCCTTGTGTAAAAGGATGACGTCGCGTGGGAAGCAAAACATGTAGACGCTGGCTCGCGCTCTCGGCTACTAGGCCACATCGTTCTTGTAGGTGGCGTCGTGAGTCTTCTTCATACGCGGTGATTCGCATATCGTAAACAACCAGCGTAGTGGTTGCCGCGTTGGAGCTCCAAAGCAAACGAAGGTGTCTCAGCCGAACACAAAGAATCTTCTTAAGGAAATCAAGATGTCCCAACAGAACTCCAAAGATGGACCTGTGCTTACGCATTTATAACAAACCTGCGACAGATCATCCCAAATTTTATTTTAAGAAACAATACACGCTAGATATACCGGGTGTTCAAAATTAAGCTTTATGGTGTTCTTAAAATTAGGCACTGGGAGGCACGTAAAGACCACCTGGGCAAATAAGTTATGTGGCCAGGGGTACACAAAGTGAGATAATAATTATTGCTGTCAGCAGCCGAATATTACCTAAAATTGAATAATTAACTATTTATCGACTGCAGTAAGTGTGTATGTTTGTATTGAAAAGTTAGAGGCAGCCGTGTTTCTACACAGTTTCACTTAATAGAATTCTTCTAGCATGTCTATTCTCCAAGATATCCAACTCCAAATTTTAATTGTCGTTCGCATGATTACGCATGCAAGAGAGTGAGGATTGGCGCAAAGCTCCTCCATGATGTGACGCGGCTGTTGGGTGCGGCGTTTAGTCTGACAACGCGGCGGATGCATTGGCAAAGATAATAACTGTCCCCCTTCCCCTGACGGCTGGCGAAATAAAAGAAATCGAAGAACCCGTAACCGCTGTCATAACATGCGACCGCGCAGCCTGTAAAGCTGGCGGCAGCTGCTATGCCGAGATAATGGCGCGAGTGGAGAAGCCGGAGGGCAATGCGCGTGCGTAATGGTGACTAGATGACCGGGCATGGTCATTTCCTGGGCTACGCAAATAAAGTGACTGCTGATTTCCAAGTATTGTAAGTTTTATTGAAATCAAAAGCAACAACTACACCATCAACAACAGAAACCTTTTTAGCTATGCTAACGAATATTTCATATATACTGCCGTTTTAAGTTTGATGTTGTCATGCACGAATTTCATGACAACACTTCACCCATCAGGATGTCAATGCCCTAAAAACGTTCAAAATGCCTCCCTTCCACAGCAACGCAAAGCATAAACCACTCCCGCGTCGATTCCATAACTCTTCGCAGTACGACAATAGAAATTTGGAGTCGGATATCTCGGAGCACGAACACGCTAGAATAATTCTTCCGACCAATACTGTGTAGAAACACTACTGTGTCTAAGTTTTCAATACAAACATACCCACTTACTGCAGTCGACAAAAAAATAATTGTTCAACTTAAGTGAATTCGGCTGCTCACAGCGATAATTATCCTCTCACTTTGTGCCCACCTAGCCACATAAGTTATTTGCACAGGTGGTCTTTGCGTGCCTCCCAGTGCCTAATTTTAAGAAAACCATAAATCTTAGTTTTGAACACCCTGTATTATCAGGCACAGCCGCCAAGCACATGGCTGTATTGGGTAACGTCCTTTTCCTTTATGCTCGGAGAAACCGATACCTGGCTTCGCTATAGGGCTTCTTCCTCTTTCTGGGGTTTTACGTGCCAAAACCAGTTCTGATTATGAGGCACGCCGTAGTGGAAGGCTCCGGATTGATTCTGTCAACCTGGTGTTCTTAAACGTGCACTACAACGCAAGATTAGTATTGAACAGCGTAGAGTTATATGTTAAAGTAAACCAAGAAAGTCATATCGAATGAGTAATCATTAATTTGAAAGTACAAAAAAAAATGTTAGAATTTAGCAGGGTATTCGTTTGGAGTCTGTAAGGAACGTTTGGACGGCGAAGCAAGCATCCCTGTGGCTGAATCCCAAAGTGGACGCCCCGAACGAAAGAATATTAGGTTCTGTTAAGTCCAGGCCAAGCCTTCGAAAAGGTATTTCCAACAATCGTTTTCTTGCCGCAGTAAAGCGGCGACAAGATAGAAGAAAGTGGTGTATCGTCTCTTCCTCATTACAAAACGGGCAGAGGGGGGAGGGAACCAAACCCGACCTGTGTAAGTAGAAATTTAGGGAGGGTATACGGCAACGTAATTTGGTGAGAGAGACCTCAAGCATCTTTGTGTTACAGGATTCGCTACGCCAGGGAAATATCAGGTGCTTATAATCTGGAGAAGCAGTCAGAACTGGGTTTGATAAGGCTTTTCTAATTGATCGCATCCGAAATCTAGCCGCCGTGATGTGTGCAGTCACTGGTATAATGGGAAGAACAGGGCCGGAAAGTGAGGTCTTTGCCAGTGAATCGGCAGTTTCATTAAAAAACAACCCTTTATGACCAGGTACCCAAATCAAATGAACACATTGCACATGGGCAGGAACTAGCAAGTAAAATAGTTTTAGCATAGGTGAATCATTAGTGGCGGTAAGGGAAGAGCATACAGAAAGGGAGTCAGTAAGGATAGCAGCTGTTGTAGTCGTTTGGTCTAATTTACGTAAAGCTAGGATTACTGCTAAAAACTCGGCCAGAAAAATAGGCACAAAATCGGGCAATCTTAAAGAAAAAGACCAGTCGAGTGCAGGACAAAATATCCCAATGCCAGTCTTTTCTTCGCTCTGTGATGCATCTGTTGCAATGATAATATTTGTTCCTAAGGAGCTTAGGTGGTCTTGTAACATGGCGTTTAAGATGCTGTAAGGCAGTAGTTTTACGTGGTTTGGGAAAATATCGTCGAACCTGATATCCAGGTAATTTGAATGCGTATTGTTAGGAAGCACATCGCGAATTTGCACATTTAGTGGTTCAAGTAATTTTTTGCACAAATATAATCTGTGGTGTATGAAACCTGGGCCAATGAACGGGAAAAAATAATTGTGGATCGGAGATGAAAATTATTTGAGGACGGCTTAATGGTGATTCATATAGTCGTAAGAAAGTCTGAACGGTCAAAAGGTGAAATCGGCATAGAATAGGTGGGATTTTCGCTTCCAGATGTAATACGGCATTTGCAACGTATTTTGGAAGGCCTAAGCACAGACGTAGCGCCTCTCGCTCTAATAAAACTAGCGGTCGAAGCTTGTATGACAGAACACCTGAGAATAAAACACAGCCAAATTCTAATACTGGACGAACGTACATTTTATATACCATCAAAAGGGATTTTCTTCGCATACCTGTTCTGCGATTGCTTAACTTGCGCAAAATGCCCATTGTACGAGCTCCTTTTGTTGCAAGATATTCAATATGCGGCCGCCAGTTAAGATTTCCGTTATAGATAACTCCAAGGTACTTCAGTGACTGTACTTGTGGGATATCTTCGAGATGATAGTTAAGCGATATGTATACTGGGTCTTTAACAGGAAAAACAAGGATAGCACACTTATTAGCATTCAGGTTTAAGTGTAAGCTATCCAGCCAGCCTTCCAGTTTCTTTAGATAGGACTGCAAAATTTCGTAAAGGGAGTATAGGTCACTAGCCATACCAAAAAAGGCAATGTCGTCAGCATAAACGTAGGTACTGACACCTGGGTGAACGGGGATTCCGCTCAGTAAAATATTAAATAATATTGGTGAAATTACCGATCCCTGAGGCACACCTCTTGTTTGCTTGTGTTTACCAGATGAATAGCCGCTTCGAAAACAAAAGAATTCCCTGTCTTTCAAAAATTCATGCACCCATGCTACAATATATCCTGGAAAGCCATGGCCCTGTAACCGATTTGTTAAAATTGCATGTTCAATGCTGTCATAGGCTTTACATATATCTAAAGTAACTAACGCCGCATATTGTTTTTTCTGTCTGGCGATGTTAATGCGACTTTCAAGGTCTACATGCGCGTGCCATATTGAATAGCCAGATCTAAATCCAATTTGACAAGGACTCAACAATTGATTTTCATCAATAAACTTCATTATATGCCCGTGAAGCACTCTTTCAATAAGTTTTGCTATGTTTGATGTCAACGCAATTGGTCTGATGTTGTCGATAGTATACCCTGCCCCTTGCTTTTTAAGTAACGGAATAATTTTGGCGATATTCCATTCATGTGGAATCCATGCATTGCTAATAGAGTAATTTAGCAACTTCAGAAGCTCACGTGGGGCTTCTTGGAAGAAAATTTTTAACATTGCATTTGTTATTCCATCCGGGCCAGGCGCTGTAGTTGGTAACCGTAACATGACCTGTGCTAGTCCCGAATAGGATATCTCTTTGTAGTCCGAGAATGTAGGAGTAAGAACAGAATTTTGAAGACGCGTTGTGAACCGGCTCTCCCATCCTTTAGCCAATAGGTCTAAGGACTCCTGCATTTCCTGTGCGGTATAGACGATTGAGTCTACATTAACGCTCAGTGGGAGTCTGTTTCTAGATCGAAGGAAATAAAATAAAGCACGTTTGTTTTTGGATTCAGATAGATAATCAAAATGTTTTTTATCGTACTCATCTTTTGCGTGTTTGACAGTGCGTTTGAAGGTTGCCGAAATAAATTGATAATCTTTCCAATTTTGTGGGCTCTGATTATGTAGAAGTTTTTTCCAAGCAGCTTTTCTTCTGCGATAAACTCGTGAGCACTCATTGTTCCACCAAAGGACTAGATGATGTACGTTTAGCTGTCTGAATTACGAATTCAGACTTTTGTCGGGACATCTGTAACGCTGAACAAATTTTCAAGCCAATTTCTTCGTCATTAGTATTAGTTAATGACGCAATGGAAGAGTGTAAGCAATCTTTAAATTTTTTGCAATTAACAAATATTTTGTCTTGTCGCTCAACTGATGTTAATGGGCATGCAATTTCGAAGTATACTGGGAGATGATCACTGTTTGTAGAGAAATCAATCGTAGTCCAAGATGTCACGGCAATACTTGTGCTAGAAAACGTCAAATCTGACACTGAGCGAGATTGGTCACGGACAAATGTGGGTCGTCTCATATTTATGCATGAAATATTTTATCTATGGTCCAGTCCCATAGACGCGTCCCACATGCATCTGTTCTGTAACCCCATGATACGTGATGCGAGTTGAAGTCACCAGTAAGGATGACTTGATTTTTGCAGCTAGCAAGCGCACTATCCAATGGGTATGTACTGTGTACGCCCGTAGGGAAATAAGCATTTATAATCGAAAAAGTACGGTAGCCTGGTATGCTAAGGTGTGCTGCCAAAATTTCACATTCCGGAGACATTAACTTGAAAGCTATTTTAGCCTTATGACAGAATTTAGATGACAACAACATCATTAAACCACCTCCTAGTGAAAGGCGATCTAATCGAAAAGCTCGAAAATCTTTAAAATTAAAAATTTTCTCTGGAGTAAGCCAGGTTTCTTGTAAAATTATTACGTCAGGGTTAAGATGTGTTGTTAAGCAATTTAAGTCTATTGAAGCAGAAATCAAGGAACGACAGTTCCACTGTAGCACTTTTAAAGAAGCTATGGTGATGATCTAATTGATATAATTACTTCAGCGACTACCGTCGCAATGTACTTTCTTGGATGCCAGAATGAGAAATAGGATTACCCTTTTTGTTTTTGGAATAGGGACAAGACGCTGTTACTGGAGAACCAGTTCGCTTATGCGGCCTGGTATCATGACCTGTTTCCATCTCATCCTGTGAGTCTGTCTGACGCGAAGAACAAGGATCGGATCCAACAAACTTTGGGTCCGATCTGGTATTTGGCGCTAGGACTGAACTGGCTACCTGTTCTGCAGCACAAGCAAGCGATTTGGTGATTGGTGTTGCGGCTGTTTGCAACAGCCGTGTCATCTGAGCGGTAAACACTTGGGAAATGCATTCTGTAACAGTTTGAACAATATGTTGCATAGCCTTTGTCATCGCTTTTTCCACTGCTGACTCAATGAGTTTAGACAAGTTGTTTTCATTTAAAGTCGACTGCCTCGCAGTGACGCCAGCGTATCCAAAAGCTCTGTCCTTGACGACTGCAATAGCCTCTTGCCGCGAACATCTTCGCCTGTCAATTACCTCGAGTACCTGCATTTCATTAGCTTTTGCCGAGCAGTTTGCATAGTCAGCCGCATGGTTTCCTCCACACAGGCAGCATGTTTCGGTTTCAGCTGTGCACTCATTAGGGGAATGATCCTCACCACAGACGCGACAGCGTGCATTTGATTTGCAGCCTCCTGCACTATGGCCGAAACGCCAACAGTTCCGACACTGTAGTGGCCGGGAAGGGAGAGGATCCACTCTAAAATTAAGTGGCCACACTTTTAGTTCAGATGGGCAGGACATGCCAGCAAACGTAGCTATAACCGATTCAGTGGCAACTTTTTCCCCGTTTACGAGTCGGTTGCATCGGTATACGGCTATGACACCAGCATCAGACAACTTCTCCAGAGTCTCAGTTGGGCTCAATCGAGAGTCTACGCCCCGGAAAATGCCTTTAGTGCATGCTAGATGGGGAGGAATGAACGCACTCACCGGCACAGATGCAAAAATCTTACTCTTTAGGAGGTCTGCAACACAGGTCGGATCTGATGACCTACAAACTATCCCACCTCTTCCAAATTGTCGGACATCGCTTATCATTTGGAAGTGACGCGTCATGGCTTGGAGATCGGCCTGGACAGCCTGTGGGCTGTTCAGCCGGATGGTGGTGATGCGGAAGCAGCTCACGTGCGCATCCTGAAGATGATACCAGACGTTCCCACATCTGGGGATTTGCCACGAAACAGTGAAGCGGTAGAACAGTAAGATGCTAGGGAGTTTTTCTTAGTAAAATATTCATTTATCTTTTCTTTTGTACTTGTTCTACGTTTTTTTTTGTCTACTTATTCTTGACCCACCTTCCATAGTCGTGTTCTTGCCATTTTGTAAGGACATTATCATCACCGTCGTCATTCAGCTTATTGAGTTAGTGCGGCAAAAATCCCCCCATTCGCACGATACGTCATGTGCCTAATATAGTGTACTAGAATATTCTATATTCTGTAGTCTATCTCAGTTGTTCCTTGCAGCATTGTGGAAGCTACATGACATTTTAGTCAATCGAAAGGCCGAAGGGCACACGGCAGAGAGCAAACGCGCGTTCTGCGCCGTGCTCCCTGAAGGGCTGCAGAATTAAAATCACCAAAGATATAGAGCAAACGCGACTTATTCCGTCGCGCGAAAGGCCGTGTGGGGACGGGAGGGAGGGGAGGCGACGTTTAGCTGCGACACCAAATGCGTAATTATAAAAAACGTTGCGAGGCGAGAAGGTGGTAAAGACTTCCGACGTTGCTCGACAAGTGTCCTGGGGCGGTATTCTGTAAGAGTCCAATTAGTGGACTGTTCATTTCGGCTGTCGCTGATTGGCTGCTGCTTGACGTGCAGGAAGGTGCCAGCCAGTCTCCTTCCTGCACGTCAAGCAGCAGCCAATCAGCGACAGCCGAAATGGACAGTCCACTAAGTAGACTCTTACAGAATACCGCCCCTGTTCTGATCTCGTCGAAAACCTCCGAGCCGCCCCCAGAGGCACCGCCAACAGTCACCAACGCCGCGCGCGTTCGGTGCGCACGCGGGCAAAACGCCGACGGCGTCGACAACAGTTCTGCGCGTTCCTGGTGTTGCTGCATGTCCAAGTTTTTACAGCTGATAAAACTACTTTCCTTACTCCGTATAGCTCTCTGCTAATTTGCTATCGCAATTGATGCTCCGCCTTTAGGGTGAAACTGCGACATTTTTTTTTTAGATGAGATGTTTGCTTTGGTGCTGCTATAGGACTACAGAGCTATAAGAGCCAAGCCGTAAAATTGGTTTTATTTTCAGTAAGCAGATGGCGCCACAGCATCAGCATTTTTTATGCGTTGATGATGCGGTACTCCATAAAGGGCTATTTGGTCATAACATCATTAATTTATTGCTCCACTCTAGCGGGATCGAATCCCGGCCGCGGCGGCCGCATTCCAATGGAGGCGAAATGCAAAAACGCCCGTGTGCTTGCGTTGTAGTGCACGTTAAAGAACCCCAGGTGGTCAAAATTAATCCGGAGCCCTCCACTACGACGTGTCTCATAATCAGAACTGCTTTGGCACGTAAAATCCCAGAAAGAAGTCTAGTATGGTACGTGACGGTGGCAAGCAAAAGCCGAATAGACGCCGATCATACGACGTGGCATGTATACGGGCGTTCGCCATTACTTCTGGCTAAGGAGGCTGCCAGGAACTGATGAAGCGGGGCCCCGCTGACGCATTTAAGTAAACGCAGCTTATGGTAACGCCACCAAAACATTTGTTGCGACAATCCACCAACCGTGGAGGACAAAAGCAGACGCTGCAGACGTTGAGCCGACGACACGGCGCGGATGAACTTTTTTTTAGGGGCGAAGCTCCTTAGGGTGTGGGTCTGTCCCTCCTCTGTAGTAGTAGTAGTAGTAGTAGTCGTAGTAGGTAGCCACGTCTACTTTTATGAGAAAAAAAAAGTTGTCGCAGTTTCACCTGAAAGGCGAAGCATCAATTGCGATAGCAAATTTGTAGAGAGCTATACGGAGTAAATGATATTAGCTTTATCAGCTGTATAAACTTGGACATGCAGCAGCACCGGCAACACGCAGAACTGTTGTCGACGCCGTCGGCGTTTTGCCCGCGTTCGCTCAAAATACGTGCGGCGTTGGTGACTGTTGCCGGAGCCTCTGATATAAATAGGCACTTGGTGCCGCAGCTAAACGTCGCCTCCCTTTCCTCCCGGGTGTTCCTCCCTTTCCTCCCGGGTGTTCGGCCTTTCTGTTGACTAAAATGCCTTGTAGCTTCCACAATGGTACAGGGAACAACTATGATAGACTACAGAATATAGCTAGTACACTATATTAGGCACACGACGTATCGTGCGAATGGGTAGATTTTTGCCGCGCTAACTCAATAAGCTGAATGACGACGACGATGATAATGCCCTTACAAAATGGCAAAAACACGACTATGGAAGGTGGGCCAAGAATAAGTAGACAAAAAACGCAGAACAAGTACAAAAGAAAAACTCCCTGGCCTCTTTCTGTTCTACCGCTTCATTGTTTCGTGGCAAATCTCCAGATGTGGGCGCGTCTGGTATCATCATCAGCATGCGCACGTGAGCTGCTTTCGCATCACCACCAGTCTGGTTTGGCAGCCATGCCAAGGCCAATTCACATAGGTCGCGAAGCTTCGGGCAATGCCTCGCTTCGGGCGAAAAGCGGTTCAGAACCTATTGCCAGCGACATCAACAAGGGGAGTTATGGGAGTAGCGCGACTAGGGGAGGAGGGAAAAAAAAAACACTGATAAAAAAAAAACACAATTTTTTGTGAAGGGCGAAGCAATTTTTTATACTGTTCAAACGACATTGATGTCCCAATCAATTCTGATTAGGCGCAATGTGTAAAGAAATTATGACAGTGCTTTTTTTATACCTTTTTCTCAGCGCTCTCTGAAGAAGGGGAGCATGTCGTAATCATACCATGCAGCCCTTATAGTGCACGGAAAGGCGCGCTCGTAAAGTTCGTCTGCTACGACACGCCTCCTCGCATGCTTTGGTGTTTCGCTCCTGCATGCGTTCTCTGAATTATTGTGGCGCCAATTTACTTTTATTGCGATAGCAATTATATGGACACTCAAAAGCAGATTTCTGCCGTCGGCGTCGCCGTCGCCGTCGGCGTCGCCGTCGCCGTCGCCGTCGCCGTCGCCGTGAGGTTCCGTATGACGTCATTTGGAGATGAAATCGTCGCCGCGCGCCGAACGCTGTATGTGCGAGTGAAAGGGCGCGAGGGGCGCGTCTTTCACGGGGAGTGAACGCACGGCGGAGAACAAACGCGCGTTCGGCGCCGTGCTCGCTTAAGGGCTGCAGAAGTAGGCGTCTCTTTTCTCCTTTACAATCACCATATATGTAGAGCAAACGCGCCTTCTTCGGACGCGCGAGAGGCCGTGGGGGAGGGGGAGGGAAGGGAGGCGACGTTTAGCTGCGGCACCAAGTGCCTATTTATATCAGAGGCTCCAGCAACAGTCACCAACGCCGCACGCATTTTGAGCTAACGCGGGCAAAACGCCGATGGCGTCGACAACAGTTCTGCGTGTTGTTGCTACCAAAGCCGCTCACCTTACTTCGTATGACATTGCTGTGTTGCTATCGCATTCATTGCTTCGCCCTTAGGGCGAAACTGTGACATTTTTTGCTGAGCGTGGTGTTGCGAGGTGCGTTTCATCGTGGATGAAAGTGCTGAACACTCTGTCCAACGGGCACGGCGTCCTACGGGACGATGCCACCAACAGTTCACGCCGAACGTTTTCCTCGGTACCCGCGGATACCCGCGGAAACGATGTGCCGTGCAAGGATGCAACAGCAACGACCGTACGGCAGGCGTTTCACTACACCGGTTTCCTCTCTATTCCATAAGGTGAGGCAAAACTCTATTACTATTAATGCCTTCCTGTAGGGTTGTGTGGAGGGATGTCGTGGTGCTTTGAAAAATCTATGCGAAACTTCTGCTACTTTACAATTAGCGCTACGTTGTGGCCTTAGTTTAGGCACGGAGCTTTTGGTGTCAACTTCCCCAACGCTTCACCACCTATTCAAATAGCGTAAATATTGTGCTTCAGTCAATTAAAATTCGCACCGCTTTAGTTCTATATAAAAACAACGCTCCAAATCGTTATTACTGTGCTTAGATGCACAACTAGGCCGGTATTTTGTAGCGATGCCTTTCATGTAATAATGCCTTTTTGCGCTTATCGCGCTTTGTCAGTGGTCGGAGCGACGCTCCGCTCGCGTTATCAACGGGATCAGCCGGAACAGACTGAGCGGTGGATGATAAGACTAGAGTAGAATAAGTAATAATGCCTCGCTACAAAATCGCGGCCCTAATCTCTCACATGCAGTACTTCTATGTTTTCACTTTGTGCTACAGCCACATCTTTCCTGCCATGTGTTCATTTGCTGTCATCACCCTGCTTTGCGTTGATCTAGCTTTCTCTCTTTTTTTTTCTTCCTTATTCGCCAGGACATTAGCCTAAATAATGCTACATGCTACTTTGAATTTGCAGGCGTGAATTCTGGGTGAAATTTTGTAGGAACCGATGCCTACTAGATAAGACGCCGGCCGGGACAACTACGGTCGAGAGTAGTGTGCTCGCTGCACTTTCATGAATCAGCATTCCTGCGGCCCGGTTTACTTCGTCACGACGCAGAGCCTACAATATCTCCTGTTATCAGTAAGCAAATCGCCAAGCCGTCTTTCGCGCGACAATAGGCATGCCTGTACTACGGTGGCTAGACCCATCTAGCCACCGTACCTGTACTATAGTCGTTCGTAAAACAGTGCTTATCTTTAATAGAACAAGGGGAATACATCGACAGAATTGATCGAATGCATTCCTTGGTATAAAATCAACGTATATTTACTACATCTTTATGGCAGGCACCGGATCTGACACCCATGACGACAGGTGTGGTGACGTTGGTCAGAATCATCTCCAGCCTTCCAAAATTGAAGGTGACTTTCATTTTAACTTTACACGTAGTTGCATATGGCATAAATAAATTGTCCACATTACGTTAGCAGAGTCCAACTTGTCAGGCCGCGTGAGCTCGTTCATCTCAGATGGTGTCTCGCCAATGGGCTGCCAACCAACCACCGTGAAGAAATCACCTAGTGTAGGAGGTAATTCCTTGCCTATTTATGTTAAGGACAGATATAAGTAGCGAAGACAGGACTGTTCCCTTAGTACCCGAAAAAACTGAAGGGTGGAGCACAGTAAGGGACCACTGTGATCACACGTACGCCTGTCCTCCACTTGGACGTGCAGCCTCTCCGCAGGAAGTCCCACGTAATTCCTGGCGTAATGTGCTCTCTGTGCCACTCTCATCACTTCTTTTCTCTTTTGTTATCTCTCCAGGTTGGACAAGCTAAAATGCCCCATATTTTCTCCCTCCTCCGCAGAACAAGAGGATTACATGCAGTTGGAGGGGGCCGTTCCTGCACAAGAGGCCAGAGGTGACGCGGCTCCCCAGGTTCCGTCGGTTGCACATACTTCTCGAAAATGCTCTGTCACTGGCACAGCTGCTGAGGCTTTCCGCAAATGTAAGTATATTTACATCGTGTAAAATCATATTGGGCGCCAACGCGCCCCTTAAATTTTACAAAAGTGGAAGGTAAAAACAAAAGTGGAAATTTTCTTACGAATGACAGCACCCAGTTAGGATTACAAGACATCTGTTGTTGCGGTTGCCTGCTATATATCGGCTGTTTGTCTTGAGCTCCCTTAATTATTATACTGGTAAAGTATTACAAAAATGCTAATAAAATCTATACCGCTGAACATGAAGTCGCTAACGATATGAAAGCAATTGAAAGTCATCCAGAAAAACAATTCTTTCGCAGATTTATGTAAGGCTAAAGATGTAAAAACAGAAAAGATATTTCTGTTATGCTTTTTGTGCTCGCCACAGAGGGCGGGCATTAAAATAAGGTCATGTTTCACTGCTTTGTTAAATATTTCTCTATCTTCAAACAATAACTTTTATTTGGTCTCACTGCGCTGAGCACTGATTCATACAACATGAAGTGTGCAGCAGACAGGTCTGCTTACGTGCCAAGAATGACTTGCCAAGCGGGCCCCCTGTCCTCAAATACGCAGAAACATTCGCACAAGTTCATTCAACGATGTAAAAGTCAGCCGGGGCTGCGGTAATCAACATTCCTTAGCGTTACACAAATAGCCCTCGTAAAAAGCTAAATACACTCTGGTCATGCGTGCGTACTGGCGAGAAGCGTGATCTGGCAGAGAGAACTACCACATAAAGCAGGTCTCACAATCGTCTTCCTTCCATCTCGGACGTTGACATTCATCACGATTTGTCTTCTGATGCAGTTAATAAAATATATATTTTTCATGTAACTCACCTTATCTGTTTGCTCTGCATTGACGTTCGTATGCACGAAAAGCTGAAGTATAACATACTAAGGTTCTTTTTTTACGGAGGTGTAAGACAAGCCTACTGTAATTGCCGCCAGCTGTTCCTTTTTCCACAGAGCAATTGTTCATAGTAGCATATCAGAAACAGCATGTGCCTTGCGTTTTGCATCGTCTCTTTAGGATAGATTTAAGTATTTGCCTCAAAGCTCAGAACTATGTAAAAATTAGCCAATATAACATGCTCATCTTAACGGTTTCTAATATACATTGAATATCTATGAAGCAAACTTTTTGAAAAACCCACATCTTTCCACACCCACAGCGCCCTGTACCAGTGAGTCCGAGGCTCGAAGAAAAACCAAGGAGCTCAAGAAAAAACTGCGGAAACAGCGGGATTTCAACCGGAGGCTGCAAAGAAGACTGCAGAGGAAGCGTCAAGCCTTAACGATTGAAGAAATCGTCCGGAGCGTCCGCTTACACGTGTCTCCACCTGTTGCTGCACTCCTGGAGGCTCAGCTGAGGATGAAGAATGTGAGCCGGTTCGGTCGCCGATGGTCAAGCCAGAACAAATCCTTTGCCTTAGGGCTCTACTTTCATAGTCCTAAGGGTTATAGGTATTGCAGCTGGTGACTTCTCAGGCTGCCATCAGTGCGATCCTTGCAGTTATGGCTTCAGCGTGTGCCACTAAGGGTTGGGTCTTCCCCGGAAATCTTCGACCGTGTAAAGAGACGAGCGGCTACCTTTTCCGTGAGTGACAGAGTCTGTTGCATTGTTTTCGATGAAATGCATATTAAAAAGAACTTTCATACAACCCCTCGCATGACAGGTTTGAAGGTCTGGAAGAATATAACGGTTTTCAAGGCAATAACCTCTGCAACAAGGCTCTTGTCTTCATGGCAAAAGGTATCCGAACGCCATGGAAACAACCTCTTGGTTATTTTTTTGCCTATCGAGGAACACCCGCAAGCATTTTGAAAGACCTGCTTTTGCAATGCTGCAAGTCCCTTGTGGACGCTGGCTTGCAACCAGTAGCGGTAGTCTGTGACCAGGGAAGCCAGAACGTGTCCCTTTTTGCAAGCCTAGTCACCACCGAAGAGCCGTACACAGACATAGACGGAAGGAGGCTGTTTTTTCTTTTAGATGCTCCGCACTTACCTAAATGCCTCCGAAACATGCTATTTAAGTATGATTTCAGAATAGGTGATCACCTTGTGAAGAGCAGTTACATTAGGCAGGCGTATGAAAAGGACCGCACGCATGAGATTCGTTCGATACCAAGGCTGAACGACATACATTTTAACCTAACCTTTGCATCAAAGATGTCTGTAAAATTGGCTGCACACGTTTTCAGCAACCACTGTGCTGCTGCAATGTACACCTTGGTCACTTTTCAGCAGATGTCCGCTGAAGCAATTCATACTGCACGATTTGTAGAAAGGATAGATCGTTTGTTTGACTGCCTGAACAGTTCACAGAGAGCGGCAAAGACACCTTATGCATCTGCGATGTGCAATGGCTCTGTCCATAGAGAGTTTCTGACGGAATGCATTGCAGTATTTGAAAACATGCGAGTAGTGGGTTGTCCGAGGCAGCCGCCTTGTATACGCGGGTTTTGTTTAACCATGCGGTCTCTTTTGATGCTCTATGATAATCTCACAATGAATTATGGATTTTCTTATGTTCTCGCCAGGCGATTAAACCAGGACGCACTTGAAAACAGCTTTTCGACGATAAGGTCCAAATCAGGTGCGAACACCCAACACTACAGCTCGTCAGTTTCAGGCCGCTTTCAGGCATCTTTTGATCAATAACCTGTTCAAGTTGTCTGAAAACTGCGCCGAGGACATGACAACGGTCTTGGAAACTCTTCCTGTTGGCATTTCGGCACTGTTTCCGGCTCTTGGTATCGGAAGCACAGTCTCGCTTAGCATGACAGATGATTCTTTCTCGGACGAACTTTCCGACATACAGCAAAATAACCTAGTATATTTTGCCGGCTGGTTAGCGGAGAAAATTTTTGCGGTCCCATTCGTGCGTCGGAACAACACAGAAATGTAGCCTGAAGGTAGAATATGCGTCATTTAGTGAGGCCAACCAAGCGCTACTATATTTGAGCGTAAAAGGTACTGCGGAATCTGACTTTGGAAGTCTCTCAGTTCCTTCCCCTCCATTCGTGTCTTTTGTTGAAGGCTCATGTTGAAGGCTGTCGTGGCCTCATGCAATTATAGCTCGCCAGGTAGCATTCTTTTGTAGCATTTGGGCGCAGTAAGGCTTGCACTGTTTCGTGCGGTACTACTTGCAATAAACATTCGCAGATGCACCAGTAGCGATCTCCTCTTGTGAAAAAGAAGACATTTTAATTAATGTGTAGGTGGAGTTCCCCAGTAGTAAAGGCATGGCAGTTCCTTCCTCTTCGTTTCTGTCCTGCCTTCCCATTTTACCATGGTCTTTATTTAGGTTACAAATTTCAACTCGGCCTCGGTTTATAGATTAGTGGCAAGGCGTGACGTGATGTTGCCGTGACCGCCACTTAGCATCGGCGGACTAAGTGAAACCTCCGGCTGCTACATTATGAAACACGATTTCCAGTTCACTCGGCTCATTGTACATTTGATGTAGTTATCACTTTTTTGCAAAGCACTTTTGGATTTTCGTTATGGAAGCCGGCGGATATCAAAACTTCTACGGGAGTGAGTCTATACACCTCTCTCTGCAGAATATAGTCTTTTTTTTCTGGTACACGCTCCTTATTTTAGATTCCCATCAGGACATGTTTCATTTGATGATTGATTGACTGATTGGCGACTGACTAAGTGTCGGTAATTCTGTCGCCCTCTTTTTTTATAAAGGCATATAAGTATCAGTAATCAGACAAAAAACGGCGTAACTTGCTAATAGCAACCACTCGGCTGCTTATTTCGTCGGGACTCTTGTTCTTCCGCCTTAATTATCGGTGTGTACCAGCCTTCTTGTCATTTCCCATTACAACATCTTTAGATTAAACTGTATGCACATTGGATAGGCAAATATGTGCTGGCGCGTTCGCGTGCTTCTTTTCCTGCGATCCGGAAACAAAGGCGGAATATTGAGTAATGCTTTTAAGGTGTTGAAAACACATTGCATTGTTTTGAAACCCTGTAACCATACTAACAGAAATAATGTCCACACTGGATGTCAATTGAACTCGTTCTAACCTGTATACCTGCCGATCAAAAATTTTAGAAGGGTATATTACCAGCAGATGGACAAGCGGAAGGTCGATTTTTATTTTTGAGACATGGACCCTGGTGTGTGTATATTTCGGTTAAGTTAATTTTCGAGGCATTTTCTCTTGTTTTGAAGCAGTTGTTAAATGAGACGTTGATTGTGCATGTTGCTATATGTTATGGGCAAGTCTAATTTATCAGCGCGTGATGTACGTAGTGCAGACGCACTTTTTCTACTTACTGCCACAGTCGGTGCTGTCTGTACAGTGTATTAAAATTGTGTTATGAATTTCAGTGAATAAAATTGAAATGTCATAATCTTGCGCATGAATGCGCGTCATTTTTGCTTCTTAGAATTCAAGCCCACAAGCCACACAAGCAATGTACACCTTAAGACATCTGCGTATCTGCGAAACATAAACAGCGCTACAAATATTAGGTACGCTGCTGAGGCTAAGGATGAAATCTCCTAGTAAAACCAAGGCGAATTAAATGGCAGTATGCCTAAACACCACTGTCTAGTCATGAGTCTATATTAATTTAGTCATTAGAGATGGAAAGCTGACATTGACTTGAATCGGACTCAAGGTGCGGACTCACCAAGGACTTGCGCCGGTTGGCAATCGGCGCGATTCCTTGGT
>NC_051164.1:9719964-9865228 GCF_013339745.2 Dermacentor silvarum | reverse complement strand
TTTTCGCAACCCAGCCGCTCTCAATAAACGTCGTCAGCCCCTTTTGAAGACGCGTGGCTTAGAACGCCCGCCTCGGCTGCGGGAGGCTGTGGGTTCGATTCCCACCGCCGCCGGGCACCCACTGGTTCAAAAGGGTACAAGCGTACCCCGGCCTGGCGTTCGGCTTCCTTCAGGGGTGATACGCTTGGGAAAGGAGCCTGCGCCCTGAATTCCCGTCGAAACCAACGTGAGCACGGAAAAAGGGCGAAACTTCGTGATCGCCCAGACGACCGCGAGACACTCTTTTTCTGTAGTAGTGTAGTTCGCCTCGGTACGGGATAGCGAGCGGCTAGCATAGGCTATTACTCGTTCAATGCCGTCTTGACGTTGGACGAGTACTGCGCCAAGGCCGATGTTGCTGGCGTCAGTATGCACCTCGGTGTCAGCCTCTTCGTCGAAATGTGCCAGGACGGGTGCTGACTGCATGCGTTGGCGTAGTTCAGCGAAGGCCGCTTGTTGCTCATTCGTCCAGGCAAATGGCGTGTCATCCCTGGTAAGGCGAGTCAGGGGTTCCGCAATCTTCGAGAAGTTGTCTATGAAGCGGCGATAATACGCACACAAGCCCAGGAAGCGTCGGACGGCCTTCTTGTCGGCAGGAAGAGGAAAAGCTGCTACAGCGGCAAGCTTGTCGGGGATCGGGTCGAACTCCTTTGGCGCTGACGACGTGTCCGAGAAACTTGAGCTCTTCATAACCGAAGTGGCACTTCTCTGGTTGAAGCGTGAGGTCAGCCGATCGGAGCGCTTCTAGCACATGCCGCAGGCGATGAAGATGTTGCTCAAATGTTTCAGAAAAGACAACTACGTCGTCAAGATACACAAGGCAAGTCTGCCACTTCAATCCAGCGAGGACAGTATCCATCATTCGCTGGAAAGTTGCTGGGGCTGAACACAAACCGAAAGGGAGCACTCGAAATTCGTAAAGGCCGTCGGGAGTCACAAAGGCAGTTTTCTCGCGGTCCCGTTCGTCTACCTCGATCTGCCAGTATCCACTTTTCAAATCGAGTGACGAAAAGTACTGGGCACGCCGCAGTCTATCTAACGAGTCGTCGATACGTGGCAGTGGGTACACGTCCTTTTTAGTTACGTTGTTGAGCTTCCGGTAGTCGACGCAAAAGCGTAGCGTTCCGTCTTTCTTTTTGAAAAGAACGACCGGAGACGACCATGAGCTGTTGGAAGGTTCGATCACGCCATCTTCAAGCATCTCTTGTACTTGCGTACGAATCGCTGCGCGTTCCTTTGCCGACACGCGGTAAGGCTGCTGGTGTATCGGGCGTGCGTCATCGCATGTGATGATCCTGTGCCTTGTAACCGAAGTCTGGCGTACCTTAGACGAGCTTGCGAAGCATGCCCTGAATTCAAGCAAGAGCTCGTGCAGTGCTGCCTGTTTGTCGTTAGATAACTCGGGATTAATGTCGACGGTGTCCAGTGACTTGTCAGCCAGCCTCACTGGTTCAGGGGCAAAACATTCAGCAACGTGTGCCATTTCTTCGGCAAACGCTATCGAAGTACCGCGGAAGAGGTGTCGATGCTCGTTACTAAAGTTGGTGACTAGCAACTTAGATCGGCCATCACGAAGCTGTAGCACACTCCTGGCCGCACAAACACCTTGTGTCAGTAGATGCGCTAAGTTACTTTCCGCGACCACTCCACCTTCGCGCATTCCACCGCACATCACTTCGACTAGAACACTGGCTCGTGGAGGAAGCGTAACACTTTCGGCGGAAACACGTAGCGCGTCGTCACGTCGTTTGTCGTCGTTTGTGTCGATTGCTTGGTCGGCTGAGAAGGTGACTACACCGCCCCGTAAGTCAATAACAGCGCCGTATTCCTGCAGGAAGTCAACTCCGAGAATGACGTCGCGGGAGCATTCGCGTAGGACAAGGCAACTCGCCACGAATGTCGATCCTTGAATTCGAACTCTTGTCGTGCAGGATCCCAGTGGAGTAACGACGTGACCGCCAGCTGTACGAATCTGCGAGCCATGCCAAGGGGTAACTACTTTTTTCAGAAACGTCGCCATCTTCCCGCTTAATATAGAATAGTCCGCTCCGGTATCCACTAAAGCGCTATAGCCGCGTAACCGTCGATCACCACCGGTATGTCGAGCGAAAGCCGGTCATTCCGTTCAGCTGCAGTTGATGTAGGACCGGTGCCCTTGTTCACTCGCGTCGATCGGAGGTCTTCAGCGCGTCGACTGCCAGCGGCCTCGCCCCCAAAGGTCGCTGTAGTTAGTTTTCCAGGCGGGGACTTGGCGACCGTCCGCTCGAATACCGCTGGGGCGATGGTGAAAATCGCCTTGGCGACGGCGAGCGTGACTGCCGCCCGGTAGGCGGTGGCATGCGTTGCTGAGCTAGATAATCCTCGATGTCCCGAGGGCGTTGGCCCAGTCGGGGTGGCGGCGAATAGGCGGAAAAGCCCCGCAACCCGAGGCGTCGGTATGGGCACTGGCGGTACAAATGATCTGCCTCACCACAGTGGAAACACAGAGGACGCCGATCCGGAGTGCGCCAAACGTCTGACTTCCGAGGGGACATTCGTCGATCATCGGCGTAATGCACTGGTGGCTCTTGCGGAAGCACAACCGGAGAAGCGGCATGGGGAAACGGTGGAGGCGTGCGTCGTTCCTCGATGTATGGCACCGGTTGGGCTGGTGGGAGCGTAACCGGATGAGCGGCCTGAACAAACAGCGGCGGGGACGAAGCAGGCTGTCGCAAGACTTCTGCGTAGGTCGCACGGTGGTGTACAGAAGGTGCAGGCGCGGTGTCAGGAAAAGGAACGGTGGACCGGAGCGCTTGGTTCACTTCATCTCTTATTACACTCGCAATGGAGCTCACCGTGGCTTGTGGGGTGCCGTAAACCTTCAGTATCTCTTCGCGCACAACGGTGCGGATGAGGTCTCGAAGGTTGTCATTGTGGCTTCCGATGGCCGTGGACATGTCCGTAGTCGCGTTCACTTGCCGCTCGTAAAAGTTAGAGCGCTGATGAAGCATCTTCTCCATACTGACCGCCTCAGATAGAAATTCGGCGACATTCTTCGGAGGATTGCGCACCAGACCAGCGAAGAGCTGCTCCTTCACCCCTCGCATCAGGTGACGCAACTTCTTGTCCTCGGTCATTCCAGGGTCTGCTCGTCTGAAGAGGCGCGTCATATCTTCGACGAACGCGGTAACGCTTTCGTTGGGAAGCTGGACGCGGACCTGAATTGCTCGTTCGGCTCGTTCGCGGCGATCAGGAGTGGCGTAAGTGTCCAGTAGATGACGGCGGAACTCGCGCCACGACGTCAGTTGCTCCTCACGGTTCTGAAGCCATGTACGCGCGCCGTCCTCGAGGCAAAAGTAGACATTCCTACGTTTAGTCGCGTCGTCCCATTGGTTGTATTCGGCGACGCGCTGGAAGTCGGTCATCCAGTCTTCGACGTCTTCGAAGACGTCGCCATGGAACGACTTCGGCACCAGCGGGTTCTGAAGCGTATACCGGTTCGTCATTGCACGTTCCATACCGGTTGGGGTAGTCTGAAGCACTACGGTGTCTTCAGGGGGCAGTCCCCGGATCCTGCGGCTGGTCCGATGGACGGGAGTATGGACTAACACAGGGCTGGTGCTTCTGCTCCCAGGAGGAGTCTGTGGCATGAGTGAGAAATACCCAGCACCTCCACCACTTTGCCACGCGTCTTCAAAAGGGGCTGACGACGTTTATTGAGAGCGGCTGGGCTCTGGCGAAAACGGCGGCGAGAGGCAACTACCGAGCGGGGCGGTTAGCACGCGCACTTCTTTCTTCTTGCGCCTCTGCGCTTGCCCTATGCCCACTACTACAGGTGACAATATATATATATATATATATATATATATATATATATATATACGAGGGATTCACGGTTACCCGAATGATCCCCCGAGCTTCGCCCACTCATCATCATTAACTTCGTGGATATGCGGTGATTTTTTTTTTGTACACGCAGACACGACCATAGGAGACTGCGCCCTTAGCAGTTTCGCTGTAAAAAAGACGCAGTTTCGCCCGAAAGGCGAAGCATCAATTGCGATATCAAATTAGTAGCGAGCTATACGGAGTAGGGATAGTAGTTTTATCGGCTGTATAAACTTGGACACATTCGCTTACTAACTGAATCGACAAGGATGGTGTCAGCGCGCAGACGCAAACATGAATAGATAACATTCGATGACCGCACGCAACCGCTGTCAATACGCTGGCGTGAGCAAGCGCGCCAGCAGCAGCGAGCGAAGGTTCATGCCGTCTATCGCTTCAACGGAACATGAGCGGCGAAAGCACAGCCCGTACAAAGGTAGGAGCATGTTGCAGATCGCTTTCAAGATAAGGTGCGCGCGACCGACAAGTACAGAGCAAAAGCCGCACTCCTGCCCTATCGCGCTGCCTTCCCGCTTTCCTCCTTTCTCGTGGGTGATTGAGTCGCCAGTCCCCCTTACGCCCGGTCGCAAGATACGCATTCGGTGCCGCAGCTAAACGTTGCCTCCCCTCCCTCCCTCCCGTCCCCCCACGGCCTTTCGCGTGACGGAAGAAGTCGCGTTTGCTCTCCGCCGTGCAGTCGCTCCCCGTGAAAGCGCGCGTCCCTCGCGCGCTTTCACTTGCGCATACAGCATACGGCCAATGAGAGTTCTTTTTCTACACGCGGACACGACCATCGGAGACTGAGCCCTTAACAGCTTCGCTGTGAGAATTTCAGCAAGGTTCGGTTGAGCAGCAGGGGCCAGCAGAGGTTTTGCAGTCCGAATCATCAAAGCAGCCTCACCTCCGGGAGCTGCATTGCTTAGTTTCCCGAGAAGCGCCCGCGCATAGCATTCGCCGCAAACGTTTCTCAGTAAAGATTACGGTTATATAAGCTGCAGTTGCCGGTAAGCGACAAATGTTTGGCCGGTCTATAAAGACCGTTTTATCGGCAAAAATCCATGTCTTCCCACGCGTAAACAGGAACAGCTTTGAAGTCTTCTACACCGGTACAAAAATTTGTCGCAGTTTCACCCGAAAAGCGAAGCATCAATTGCGATAGCAAATTAGTAGAGAGCTGTACGGAGTAAGGATAGTAGTTTTATCAGCTGTCTAAACTTGGACATGCAGCAGCACCAACAAACCGCAGAACTGTTGTCGACGCCATCAGCGTTATGCCCGCGTTCGCACCGACCGCGCGCGGCGTTGGTGACTGTTGCCGGTGCCTCTGGGGGCGGCTCGGAGGTATTCGACGAGATCAGAATGGGACACTCATCGAGCAGCGTCGGAAATCTTACCCACCTTCTCGCTTTGCAACGTTTTTATATAAATACGCATTTGGTGCCGCAGAGGAGACACCAGGGGGCGCCGACTAGTGCGGACGTACAAACATCGGCTCCCGCTTCTTTAAATTATTTCGGTCCGAAAATTGTTGTGCCTACTGTTGACTTTTGTGGTTCCTGACGCGGCAAGTT
This sequence comes from Dermacentor silvarum, assembly GCF_013339745.2. Classification (NCBI taxonomy): domain Eukaryota; kingdom Metazoa; phylum Arthropoda; class Arachnida; order Ixodida; family Ixodidae; genus Dermacentor; species Dermacentor silvarum. The sequence continues at coordinate 9,859,751 of NC_051164.1, read as the reverse complement.
ACGAGGATCACGCCGATACCACCTTTTTGTCGGTGAGTGGTTCCTTTGCTGATTTTTCAAGACTTTTTGTCCGGACAACGCCGCTCGGCCGCTAGGCCTACTTCTCCGGCGTAGACGCGGCGGAGGAGCGTCCCCCCGCGCGGCCGTGCCTGTTATTCCCAAGATGTCCATGCAAATCACCGTGGAATGGGAGGATATCACCCCCGAAGAGTGCCTGGAGTCCGGGTGGACTACGGTCATTTCAAAGCGCAAGACGCAAGGAACGCCCGCGCCGGGCGGGAAGACGAGTTCGACACAACGCGGCGGCAGCACCGGCGGGGCCCGCACTACCACCGGCGTGAAAAAGCGTATCGTCGCTGCGTCGAGGCTCCCCCGTCTGCCGAGGGAGCACTACAGGATCATTGTTAGGCCCAGGGGAGGCCTAAACGTCAAAAACATGAGTTCAATCAAGGTAGGCCCATGCTCTCGCATCGGCGGCGCAGCTCGCTCCAGCCGAGATCACCGACGATATTGTATGTCCCAATGTCATGCAAAATATTTTGGTCGTGAGTACGCCGGCGGAGAAGAACGCACGGGCATACTCTAGAGTGGAGACAATCGCAGTTGGAGTGGCAAACTACGAGGTGAGCTCCTACTTGGCAGCGCCGGACAACACGTGCAAGGGGGTCGTCAAAGGTGTCGATCTCGACTTCGACGGAGAACAGCTCAGAGATATGATTGTGCAGCCCAGGAATCCCAAGGCTCTGGAGGTCAAGCGTATCAAGAACACCACCACGGTCGTCGTCCTCTTTGATGGCCTAAAGGTACCCAATTAGATCATGTGTGGACCAAGCATGCTTCGCTGCACGCTCTTCCGCAGGCAAACGGACGTGTGCTACGCCTGCGGAAGGCTGGGGCACCGAGCCGACGTCTGCCCGACGCCCGAAAAGACAATCTGCGGGGGGTGCGTCATTGCAACCCCGGCCGAAGACCACGTTTGTACGCCAGAATGCGCCCTGTGTGGGGGCCCTCATCCCACTGCGGACAAGTCGTGTAATCAGCGGTTTCAAATACCGTATATCGTTCGCAGAAGAAGGCAGCGCCAGCGAACCAAGCCACCTGCGTCGCCCGTCAGAGAACGCGGTCACCCTCGAGGGTGACCTGCTCGAGGGTGACCGGCGCCACGCTCTCGCTCCAGACGCCGGCGCTCCCGTTCCAGGGGACGCTCGTGCTTCAGAGGAGGTTCCCGCTCCAGGGGGCCACCAGCTGTGCGCATCCAGGAGCCACCTGCGGCCGGGCAGACCGAGTGGGCCGATCGAGTCAAGGGAATTGCACCAAGGGTAATGGGGGCTTCGACACCAGCGCCAGAGCATAGCGCAGCTAGGATCGTACAGCTAGAACGCGAGAACGCTTCGCTCGGGAACGCTTTCGAGCAGCTGAAGGCTGGAATAGCCGAGATGAAGAGGGCTGGAAAGGCCCAACCGGCTCAACAGCCTCTTCCACCCGTAACCGAGACGGCAGAAACGCCAATGGAAATCACTACCGAGACGCCCGCGACCGGGCGTCCCGCAAAAAAGAGAGCGCTATCTAAACCCATACGAGACGAGGGTTTCGACGAACTCAGAGCCGAGTTAAGAGAATTCCAATCCGATTTGAGGAACGCGCTCAAAGCCCTCAGCGATGCGGTCTCTGCCCTGAACGTGAGAGTCGATTCGGTCAAATCTAAGGTTAAGGTAACAGCTAAGCTGTCTGGGTCCTCAGTGGAAAACGCATCTCCATCGACGGGTAGCTCTACAGTCCAGGCGGCCCAGAAGGCTGCGCAGCCGGCGCCTGCGCCCAGCATTTCGCGCGACCGGCTAATCGAGGTTCCCAACCATGGCGGGACACGATAGTGAGATAGTCGTTTGGCAGTGGAACTGTTGCGGCTCCCAACGTAAAAAGGCAGTCCTGCAGCAGTTTGTCAGATCCCATCCTAACAAACCGCACGTCATTTTACTCCAAGAGAGACTGGCTGAGTCGGTCTCGCTTTCAGGATACGAATCTCATTCGGTATACGGACAGGGCAAGAGAGGCATCTCGTCTCGAAAAAGTTCACATTCATCGTTCACAATCTCTTTATGGATCACAGTAAAACGGAGCACTCGCTAATCGAGCTCATTCCGAGCGGCCAGCTCAGGGATAGCCTTTTTATTCTTCACATCTACAGCTCTCCACGAGACATGAGGCAGCGTTTTACGTCTCTCATTTCGAAGGCGGCTGGCAAGGTGGCAGGAGCTCCGCTTGTAGTGGCTGGTGATTTTATTTCAACGCTCCGCATCAGGAGTGGGGATACCACCGCGTTACGGCCAAGGGGGCGGACCTTCTGGCGGGCGGCGTCGGACTACGGTCTCACCTTGGTTACGGACCCGTCCTTTCCAACTAGGACGGGAAACTCGTGCAGCAGGGACACCACGCCGGACCTTGCGTTGGTGGCGAACGTCGGGTCCACTGCGTGGTGCAATCTCAATGAGAACTTGGGCAGCGATCACTGCGTACTGGCCACATCGTTGGTGGTGCGTAAGAGGCCGCCGAAGGAGTTTAGGATTACGGACTGGGACCTTTTTCGTAAAATCAGGGAGGAGACAGGAGCCGAAACCCCTACGTCTCTAGATAGTTGGGTAGCGCAGCTTAAGAAGGATGCAGAATCTGTCACCAAGTCCGTTGCCACCGACTTGAATGTGGACAGGATGGACAGCCGATTGGCGCACCTTCTGGAGGCGAAAAGGGCCCTCCTCGATAGATGGAAGGGCCAACGCCTGAACCGCAGACTCCGAAAAAAGATTGCGGAGCTAAACCGTACCATAGAACTACACTGTCAGACGCTTTCCAAGCAACAATGGGTCGAGGTCTGCAACTCGGTTGACGGGCAGATGCGAACGGGCGGTAAATGGAAGCTGCTCAAGCAGTTGCTAAGCGAATCCAATTCCAGGACTAATCAGAGGTGCGCCACTGATAAGGTTCTACACGCGGCCCACCAGGCTGATTCTGATACGGCAATAATAGAATCGCTCGCCAACAGATATCTACCCATAGACACTTCGGATGATGCGGACTACCCGCCTTACAAAGGTCCTCCGGTGGCCTTTTTGGACGAGCCTTTTAGCGTCCCTGAGGTGAGGGAGGCAATCGCGGGCCTCAACGGGCGATCTGCCCCAGGTCCGGACGGCATTTCAAACAGACTTCTTCGCAACTTGGACGAGGAGTCAATCACATTCCTAATCGAGGAGATAAATCGGGTCTGGGAGCGGGGCGCGGTTCCGGAATCGTGGAAGCTGGCGTCGGTCGTCATGATCCCGAAGCCGGGGCGCGCTCCAGACCTGACCAATCTGAGGCCGATCTCGCTCACGTCGTGCATAGGCAAAGTGGCGGAACATGTGATTAACAACCGTGTCTCCAAGCACATTGAGGACCGCGGTGTCTTTCCATATAACATGATTGGCTTTCGGCCGTCCCTTTCCACTCAGGACGCCATGAAGCTTATTAAGTATGAGATCATTGATAGGAACGCGAGGGACGTCAGGGCCATCCTGGGTTTAGATCTAGAGAAGGCCTTCGATAACGTCTCGCATGCCCACATACTCGATTCCATCTCGGATCTGGGCCTAGGCCAGAGCTTTCACGCATTTGTCGGCTCGTTTCTCAGACACAGAAAGGCCACGCTAAAGATTGGGCACCTCAAGTCAGAGCCCATTGAGCTCGGCTCGAGGGGGACGCCGCAGGGTTCGGTAGTATCTCCGCTCCTGTTCAACATTGCCATGTGTAAATTGTCTCAGAAGCTCTCGGAAGTCGAGGGCATCAACCACACTCTATACGCGGACGACATCACCATATGGTGCGTCGGAGGCTGCGAGGGTAGGGTGTAGGAAGCACTTCAGGAAGCGCTAGATCACACAGAGGCTTTCCTCGCTGGGGCGGGACTTCGCCTCTCCTCGAGCAAGTCGGAGGTACTTCTGTACAGACCTAGTAGGAGGGGGGTTAAGCCCAAGGGCTGGGTCCCCCTGTCGGAAGTTAACCTTGCACTCCGCACGAGCGATGGACACCTCATTCCCAGAGTTAAGGTCATCAGGGTTCTCGGAATGCTCATCGAGTCGAACGGTTGTAACCGGCACACCATCGCCAAAATTACCGCAAAGACACATAGCATGATACGGTTAATTACTCGGGTTTCAAACAGTCGCGGCGGCATCAGGGAGGACAATCTCTTGAAGCTCTTCCACGCGTTCTTGATGAGTCACATCACGTACGTGGCTGCCATGCACTGCTGGCAGAATCACGAAAAGACGAAGCTTAATTTACTTATTCGCAAAAGCATCAAGCGCGTGCTGGGTATTCCGATGAATGCCAGCACAGAGAGGCTCATGCAGCTCGGGGTTCACAACACGTTAGAGGAAATCATCGAGGCGCAGCACACGGCTCAGACTGCCAGGCTGTCTTCTTCGGCCGCTGGAAGGGAGATTCTGGCGCTTCTGGGCTGTAATCCATCGCTGGAGGAAGAACGCAAGATTTGCCTAACCAAGGAGCAGAGAGCCGGTATAACTGTCTCCCCGTTTCCCCGCAACGTGCATCCGCAGCACAATGCGGGCAGGCGAAGGGCCAGAGGCGAGGCCCTAAAAACAAGTTCGCGACGACCCGCACTCCGCGTGCTTTGTGGACGCCGCGCAGTACGGCCGATCGGCAAACTTCTCGGCCTTCATGGTCGATCACAGTGGCGCAGTTCTCAACTCTGCATCTTTCAGGTATACCACCCCGGCTAGAGCCGAGCAGGCCGCGGTAGCTCTCGCTTTACTTGACGACAGTAGACATCGAATTTACACCGATTCTCGCGCGGCCATCAGGGCCTTTGCATCAGGTTCCGTTTCGCCCGAGGTCGCTCGCATCCTAGGCGATAGGGTCATTTCCTCACACACCATCACCTGGTTTCCGGCTCACCTCGGGTCGCACTTGTCCTCTGTAACTAACCTCAACGAGGTCGCCCACACCCGCGCGCGCGAACTAACCCACCGTACCGGGTCGGACGGAGGTGGTACCTCGGAGACTAGTGGGGAGTCTTTAGAGACACTTTATTCACATTCAACGAAGTTACTAAGCACTATCAGCTGGGCAGGCGAACGTTTCCTCTTCCGCACGAGAAACTCTCCAGGCCGCAGGCAGCAACGTTCCGAATGTTGCAGACCAGGTCTTATCCTAGTCTATCCACTCTCAGCTCTTACACGGACACTTTTAAACCGGAATGCCCCGATTGTGGCGAGCGTTGCAATTTAGAGCACATGCTCTGGCGGTGTCCCTCATTACGTGGCCCTCAACGCATCACCGAAGAAGAGTGGAGCTCCGAGCTAAGGAGCCCCGAACTACTGCACCAGCTAAGGGCCGTCCAGAGGGCCCACGACGCGGCGGTGAGGCTCGGCCTCCCCGTCCCCACGTGGGAGTGGCCCGCTGCGCTGCCGCCCTGAACGGTGGCGGTGCTCCTCAGGACCTTTAATAAAGTTCATTGTCTGTCTGGTGCCGCAGCTAAACGTCGCCTCCCCTCCCTCCCGTCCCCCCTCGGCCTTTCGCGCGACGGAAGAAGTCGCGTTTTCTCTCTATATATGGTGATTGTAAAGGAGGAAAGAGACGCTTAATTCTGCAGCCCTTCAGGGAGCACGGCGCAGAAGGCGCGTTTGCTCTCCGACGTGCGTTCGCTCCCCGTGAAAGCGCGCGTCCTTCACGCCCTGTCACTCGCACATACAGCATACGGCGCGCGGCGACGACTTCATCGCCTAGAGCAGACTAGCCTAGAGACTTAGCCTAGAGCAGAGGTTTATAGTTACAGCTCAAGGTGTTCGACTAGAGGGAGATGAGGCAATGGAACATATAAGAACAATGATGACAGAAAAATTTAAAGAACGAAACATAGCATGTGCTCAATCAGGCGACGATAGACTGGTTAGTGCAGTGGTTCCACTTGAACAAAGTAAGCGGGAAAGGGCAGAGAAGAGGGTTCCTAGTAGCACGTCGACAGGTCCTGATGGCATCCCAATTATGTTAATAAAGACATTGCGCACAAAATCTAAGAAAGCATTAAGAGAGGCAGTGAGCAAAATGATTATGAATGGTAAAGCCCTCGACAGGTGGAGACTGAGCAGGATAAGCAAGATATATAAGGGAAAGGGGGACAAAGCCGACATAAACAACTACCGTCCCATAACAGTGACGTCTGTGGTTTACAGGCTGGTGATGCAGATTATAAAGGACAGACTGCCGGCATGGGTGGAGGGCGAGGAGGTGCTGGGGGAACTACACAATGTGTTCCGGAAACAAAGGAGGTTAGAAGATAATCTGTTCTCATTGTCGCAGTGTATTGAAATAGCAGAAAAGGAACACGGGCCCCTATGGCTCGCACTTCTGGGTATCAAGGGAGCCTATGACAGTGTAATCCAAAAGGATTTGTGGGACATACTTGGCACTCTAGATGTGGAAGATGGAGTAAGTAGTCTTTTAAAAGATATCTATAAAAGTAACAAGGTGCTTATAAAATGGGGAAAAAAGGTATCTGAGCCTATAGAGATACAGCAGGGGCTTAGGCAAGGGCGCCCTCTGTCACCTTTGTTGTTCATGCTGTATTTAGAAGGATTAGAGAAAAAAATTGAGAGGAGCGGACTTGGCTTCAACCTTTCCTTTTTCAAGCGAGGAGAATGGATTAAACAGTCATTACCAGGACTGATGTACGCGGATGACATTGTACTTATGGCTGACAGCAAGGAAGACTTGCAGGGATTAATGGACATCTGTGGTAAAGAGGAAGATAGCTTAGGTTTGAAGTTTAGTAAAGAAAAATTGGCAGTCATGATTTTTAATGATAATCAGGGCAGCGAGCATAGGATACAGGAGGTTACGCTGGAGGTAGTGGATAAGTACGAATATCTTGGGAGTGTGGACAAACAATGGGGCCGAGTACCTAATGGAACATGAAAAATATGTAACGACTAAAGGTTGCAGGAATGCAGCTGTGATGAAAAATAGGCCACTGTGGAATTACAATAGGTACGAAGTGGTGAGAGGGATTTAGAAAGAGGTGATGGTCCCTAGTTTGACTTTCGGCAATGCGGTCCTGTGCATGAGACCAGAGGTTTGAGCAAGGTTGGAAATTAAGCAGCGAGGGGTAGGTAGGCTTGCTTTGGGAGCACACGGAAATACCCCAAATCAGGGGGTACAGGATGGCATGGGATGGACGTCATTCGAGGGCAGGGAAGCTAGCAGCAAGATAGAATTTGAGGAGCGATTGAGAGAAATGGCAGAAACGCAGTGGGCAAGGAGAGTTTTCAGTTATTTGTACATGAGGAATGTTGACACAAAATGGAGGAAGCTCACCAGAAAATTGTCAATCAAATATTTGGACTGCAGGAGGGGTGCAAACCAATAAACAGCATTAAAGAAAAAGGTTAAAGAAGCAGAGAGGGGTCTATGGAAAACAGGGATGCAGACAAAATCAGCACTGGAAACATACAGAACTTTCAAGCAAGAAAATAGCTATGATAATAGCTATTTCAATAGCTATGATAGCTATTGTCAAAGAAAATAGCTATGATAATTCTAGGGGAAGCTCTTTGTTGTTTGAAGCCAGGAAGGGAGTATTACGGACTAAGCTGTACCGAGTGAAGTACCAAGGTATACACACGTTGTGCGGTGCGTGTGGAAAGGAGGAAACAGCAAAACACCTTATACTTTTCTGTAAAGGGCTTAACCCTACAGTGCAAAGCAACGGGGCTGATTTTTTCAAAGCATTGGGGTTTAGGGACAGTGGAGGCAAAATAGACTTTAAGCGGGTAGAAATAACCAAAGAGAGGTTATCTGATTGATGGCTAAAATCAAGGCATCAGTGAAATTTCACCCTCCACAAAGTACAAAATATGTTAATAGTCACGGCTAGGTGGCGTGTGCCACCGCCCAATTTAAAGGGTTCAGCCTCGTCCATCCATCCATGGCGGCGCCCTCGATGAAACGGTCGATGATGAAATGCCACGCATCGCAGCTCTGCCAGTCGGTGCGGAGATCGCACCAATGCTTCAATATTATATCACGAAATGAAAACACGTATAAAGCTGCGCTCAAATTTTGCATTAGGAAGTATCGCAATGGTCGGTGAAATTTTTTTTTAGACAGGTCGATGACTCTCTTACAATAGGTCGTGTGGAAAGTGGCAAGGTACAAGAAAAGGTGAAAACTGTGCTCGATGTTTTTGACGCATGAGGTGAAGGACTGAAGTTTATGCATGAACTTCCACAGCATGAGAAATTGCAGTTCCTGGGCCTATTCTTCAGAAGCTTTGGTGTGTGCTGGAGATATTAGCTATAGGTCTAAAACGGGCATGTTGAATTATGATTCGGCCTACTCAAAGCTGGTAAGAGAGGCACAGCTATGAACTCGGTCAGCAGTTCTTGAGCAGTCCTGCGAGCACCAAAAGGTGGTGAGCACGTCTAACCAAATCCTGAGGCTCAAGTGGGCAGGTCTCCCTGAAGAAACCATTGCTTCCGTAGTGAAAAGCCTCGGTGATGAAGCCAAATCCGGTGTGCGGAGCAAAAACTGAACGCCCACAAAAGCCTGTCGTCATTGCACTTTCCCGCCGCTTGAAAAACTGGCTGGGAAATGCGGAGTTCCTGTTGTTTTTACCACTTAGGAAAAGCTTGCACGATATGTGCCGAGCTGTGAACTGCGCACGCACTTCACAAACGTGCACAAAAAACTTGGACGCTTAAGCTTTGCCTTTAAAAGAGTGCAACGCGATAGCATTCAAAGATCCCAGAGTGCGTCTTCCACTTCCCGGCAACTGCATGCAGCTTATGTAACCGTAATGTTTACCTGGAAACGATGGCGGTGAACGCTATGCACGAAGGTAAGCTTTCTGGTTCTTTTCTATTATTGCGATAGCAATTACATGGACATTCCAAGCGCACTTCTGCCGTGGTTGTGGACATCGCTGCGAGGTTCCGTATAAACTCCGAAGACGGTAACATCGTCACCGCGCGCCGGAGGTGGGCTGTATGTGCTAGTGACAGCTTGCGAGGGTCAGCCGACGATTGCGGCTCAATCTCGCATGCGTGAGGAAGAAAGGCGGGACCCCAGAAGCGAGCTGCTTGTCACGCGCGAGGCACGGGGAGGAGGGGGTTACTGTACCTTGCAAACGATCTGTGGCATGGACAAATTGCGCGCCTCATCTTCAAAGCCATCTGCAATGTGGACAAAATGCTTCTAGTGCCGGTAGCTTCGTATGTGCTGCGTTTTCGACGTTTAGTTCGCGTTGAAGCGAGAGACAGCACGAAGGTCAATTCGATCGCTCCTGTTGCCGTGCCTCCTCACTCCAGCGTTTCGACAGCGAGTTTCCGCGGTCATCGAATCGAGCGAGATGTGTTTATGTTTACCTGTGCACGCATATACCGCGCTTGTTAATTTAGTTAGTAAGCGAATGTTTACAAGTTTACACGGCCAATAAAACTACTATCCTTAGTTCGTATAGTTGTCTACCCATTTGCTATCGCAATCGATGCTTCGCCTTTCTAGCGAAACTGCAACACTTTTTCTTATAATTTGTTAGGCTAAAGATTACGAGTGCTGTACCCTGTCTTCACCACCGATGGGTGGCTGGGGCTCTGTCAAGCTGTCATTAGGCAGCTTTTTCCCAGCTCACCATTTTTCACTGCAAGTCTTCTGTTTTGTTGAAATTTTTGGGAAAATAAAGTTCTTTGATAATATTTTTGTAATTGAGACTAAACACTATCGCATCACACTAGGCAAAAGCAGTGCCTCAAGAGTTGTTGGAGCTTTATTTTATCAAGGAAGCAGATGCATACAATAGTTTCATGCACATAGCACAATAGTGTCCTAGCTTGTTTTGTGCCTCTATGCTGTATAGACGCTTGTGTGCGATACCTACGCGACCCAGTGACCAGTTTACACCAGAGGGCCATTGCTGTCTTGTGTCGTTTCGTCTGCACTTTACACATTCTTTCAGAATAAGCAGTCTGCACAGGTGTAGAGCATACGAGGCTATAAAGGCACGGGAGAATTGGCTGGGAGCACATTTTATTGCTGCAGCAGAGCTGCTATTTTTCCAAGGATTCTTAAAGGCGAGTTGCCCTTTATTGAGAACAGCGCTTTCACAAAATAATGCAAACATAGGACAACATTAATGCCACCAACTGCTGTGCGACGTCTCATGTCCTATTTATAAGCGGTAAACTGCAGTTCGGCCTCAATAATAAGGATATTTTTTTACATTGCTTCTCAACATTAAAAGTGCAGTTTTTTAGATAATTCGTGCTGTGTCATGACACCTGTTATGTCAGTTTCATTAGTGGGAGTGTGCATGGCCTTGAAAGAGGTAGCCAGCCCAGCAATGCACTACCTCACTGGCGCAGCCCTGCCCATAGTGGACACTTGCAGGAGAATCTGCAACATAGCCACTTCTTAGCACAATGCAAACATTGTTGGTAAGACACTAAGTCAAGGCTTGCCTTCCCTTTAGACCATGAGGACTGTTGTGTGAAACCATGTTCAAGCAGTGCTCGACATGGTAGGCTCAATGATTGGCCATCTCGCTAGCTGTTTCATGTCCCTCTGTGGACGGCTTTATGAAAATGCTGGAGGCTTGATTCTGTGACCCAAATGTAAGAGAGGCACGGCCACAGTGACAGCATTAGTGTGTCTGGTGTTGCTCTGCATGCCTGCCTAAAGTGCTCAACTCTTCTTGCCAGCTGCTATCTTCTCTCTCACACAGAAGAGCAACTGAAGCTATTTAGTTTACAAAGAAGAAAAAGGAAACACGGCCTGACTGGAATAAAAAATAATCTCTCCACTTTGCGATGCTGCAGGAATGTGCCATTGGTGCTTTGTTCCTTTGACACTGCCTTCAAATTTCAGTGCCCAGCATCTGGAATGAACAAAACAAATGCCTTATAAATAAGTATAATGATGATGATTAGTGGGGTTTAATGGCGCAAAGCCAGATGGGGCCAGAGAGCGCCAAGGCAACACAGGTATATAATAAACACAATGAGTAGAAGGCAACACTGTTGAAAATAGACCAACTTGCATGCACTCATTCCGACCAGATCAAGAGGCAGGATAGACTGAATTTGTGACAGATTACACGTTTAAAGGGGTCCAGCAACACTTTTTATCTAAACAAAGAAATGCATTTGGAGTTAAAATACACGTATTTCAGAAATACTTTGCAGCAAAAAGTAGTTCTATGTGTTTAGAAACGGAGTTCTTGGCACTCAAAGATCGCCTGTGATCCCCTTTACGGTGCTCCAGTTCCTTTTTCAATGCCTTGCGGTGCGACGGCTACAGCGGAGTGGGAAGGGCCCACAGCACTCGGCCCTACTGAATGTTATTGTGGCACGCAGTTAGAATTTGATTTTCGATGCTCACATAGGCACCACTAATTTCAATTTTGGCACCTACGACGCACCACACTCTGAAGCTATCCCTCAACTTACAGCTGAGTCTCATCCTTTTGCCGTGCTACAGTATACCAAATAGCTACACACAGCTGTTTTCTAGCACTGAGTTGCACACTTCCTTTTGCACTTATCTATGGCAATCAGACAATTTCCAATGCTCGTACGTAGGCAGCAGACACATGCCTAAGTGATGGATGCTGCACTCGGGACTCGTGTTGAAAGGCTTATTCCCAACGTCAGAAGCTTCAATCATGTGGCAACACCTCGAAGGTGTGCAACTCGGGAAGCAGACAACCTGTGCCAGCCAGATGTTGGCGCTCGACCCGGCTCGCCACAAGCGTGGAGCCACGTACCCCAGAGACTATTCCTCGGAGCAAGCGGTTGTCATCAACGAGCCGCAGCGATAATTACACAACACAGCAGATGCAGCTACGTGCAACTGCAGTGGCTAACTGTAGTGCATATAGCTGTTCTTCTTTATGGGGTTTTACGTGCCAAAACCAGTTCCGATTATGAGGCACACCGTAGTGGAGGGCTCCGGATTAATTTTGACCACCTGGGGTTCTTTAACGTGAACTACAACGCAAGCACACGGGCGTTTTTGCATTTCGCCTCCAACGAAATGCGGCCGCCGCGGCCGGGATTTGATTGCGTATAGCTGGTACAGCGCAATGTTTGCTATGTGCACAACAGGGCTGGAGTGTGCACTCATGCTGATGTGCGCTACAGCGTGTGTATATTCTTTGTGTTGCAAAAAAAATTCAGTTGTGAGTGAGGCACACTGTCTGATCTGAAGTGAAGGCGCGAAAACGACGACGGACGAAGAGAGAGCATACACACACACAGGGCGCCATTTATGGCGCCCTGTCTTCGTCCGTCGTCGTCCGCCCTCCCTTCACCCTGCCTTCACCTGCCGTCGTTTTCACGCCTTCACTTCAGATCATGCTTAACCAACACGCCCAACTATCCATCCTAAAGTCCTGTCTGCTTTTATGTAACATTTCGGCTGTGTGCCGGTGCACTTCAAGATCTGTTTGAAGTGCACACACAGCAGCTATTTATACCTCACATCATGCGTTCAAGACCAGTTAACCTGAGAATGTAGTACAGTGTTTTTGAAGTAGGCATAATCGTCCGATAAGCCTGCCTCACTGTCAAAACAAAGGCAGCATTCGTGAAGAATAAGTTGTTAACAATCATATTTTGGTGAACGCAATCACTGGTAAAAGGCAAGAGTGAAAGAAAGAAATGCTTTGCAAGCAGAAGAAAATAAAATAAGTAAATGTGCCACATTTATTATTCAAGCAGAAACAACACAATGTTTATGTCATGGGCCTGTGCTGCACAGATTAGCTGAAACAGGTACAGTGCTACAACAGCAAAAGTGATGATTGAAGCCTAACTCTAAACTGATTTTAACAAGCTGGTCATGGGGCATACAATCCAAGGCACAGCACACCGTATGCACTAGAACCCTGCTTGAAATAAATATCCCTTTGTAGTTTTGGGGACAGTGCCTCAGGAGCTGCCACGATAGCAGCGTGGCTATGGCATTGTACTGCTGAGGTGGCTGCATATCAATGCGGGCAAAATGCACATGCACCGAGATTTAGGTGCACGTCAACTCCTTCCTTACCACGGCACTAGGCATCGAACACCGGTGATCAACGCTCTTGAGCATCCATTAAAAAGAAAAACGCAGTGCTCCTGGACTCGTAGCACCATCTTGGTGATTGTATACAAAGTGGAGTTTCTGTTTCTGTGCAGTTCACATTTTTACCGCACGGCAGAGATTTCTAACGGGCACGCGAGCTCAAAGGTTGAGGCGCACTTAAGTGGCGTGATGGCGTCAACATCTGGAACCATGCGCGCTCGAAAGAAAGCAGTTTTTGCTTGATCCCAATGACCCTAGTCTTTTGGACTCTTCGAGCAGTGATGACTCGGACATCGATGCCGAGGAAACTTCAGCAGATCAGCCGGGAACATCGGCTGTTGCCCGCTGGCAAATTTCGTTTTCACCTTCCATAAGAAATCTGGGCATTTACCTCGAGATGCCGCTCCGTAGCGGTCCAAAGCGGCTGGAGAGAGCTTGATTTTTTTCGCCTGTCCTTTAGAGCGGAGGTCGTTCATGCTATATGTTGTAAACACCAACGAATATGCACGCATGCATATCCTTGACAAACTCAAGTACAGATTGTTTTTCTCTGAAGATATAAATCTATCATTAGGAAAGTTTGCCATAAATTTCATTAATTATTTGTGTTTGGTAATCTTTATTACGTATTTTGTAATTACTGTTTCTTTTCCGAAATGTACCTTCGAAATGTACATTTAGTACTCGTGTTTTGGTATACAATATTATGCTGTAAATTATTCTTTTTCTTGAAAAAAAGAAATCCTATGTAGGATCAACCAAGAACTTGAATGTTTCACTATGTGTCATGTAATTTTTCTTAACTCAAAGCGTACTTTACCTATGGCTATAATTTTTTCAAGAAATGTTGCGAAGTGATATATCAACAAATTGTATATTTTGGAATTTCTCTAAAAATTTTTGCCAGAGATGTTACTTACTCAAAAATGCTTTGAAAATGTTTTTTAATTGAATTCTTTATGGATTTAAAATTTTTTACATTTTTAAAAATAAACATTTGAAAGCACGTTCATTCACCTTCACTTTTATATACTGCATGACACTGTAAACTTAGTAGCTGTAGCACAAAAATTCCTAACTAGAACATACAAAAAACAGCCAATTTCCCCGTGGTAAGGGAAGAGTTAAAGAGCCCCAAGTGGTCAAAATTAATCCACTATAACATGCCTCATTACCATATACAGGTTCTGGCATGTTAAACCCTAGAATTAAACTTTATTTAACAGTGCCTGAGGCAGCTCAAGTAGTCCTCTAGGGTAGTAGTCCTCTGCAACCAGCTTCAACAATGGATCACAATCATGCCACTAATCAGGTTTGATTTATGGCTAGTGGAGCTTCTCACCACCAGTGGTTGTTCTATGATATTGTAGATGAGCATGCATGCCCCCTTCAGCATGTGGCGATCCATTGTGGCCCTGAATTGAACCCATGACTTCCATGAGGATGGTGTTAATAAATATATGGCCATCACATATCACAAAAAATGTGTTCAATAACCAGAGATGCCAGCATTCATACAGGCACAGCTTAGTCAAGCTATAGAATATGCAAGCTTGTTAATTATCTACAGTGATTCCACAGTTTCCCAAGAGAGGCAGGAAAATACTGGTTCAGAAGGCAAGAAATGTCTCCATTGTTGTTTAATGCTCGCCTGCACCAAATAATCATGCATATAGATTGAGCAATAATGGGCAATATATCAGCAACATGCTGTTTGTAAAGGGCCTGCAGAGCAACACCGGAGATGACTGACAATTGGTGATTGAGCCCGCACCAGAAGTACAATTAACATAAACATCCCTCACGCCCAATACAAAGGCATTTTAAGCACTATATAATAAATAAGAGGCTAAGGTGCTCAACAGTCTAGCAAAAGTAGAAGAGATTGTGATTGGTAGTGAACACTCGAAGCAGCGAATGAAAACATTTTTGGTTGTGTAGATAATGAGATCAAGATGAAAATATATCCAGAATATAGGTTATCAGCTTGGTGTTATACTTCAAAAGTGTGCAATCAGTTTATTAACCAGTACTAGTATATTATACTCATCGCAATCAGCAAAGCAAATCTGACTATCAAACCTGAAAAATGTCATTTTGGCTTTCAGGAGCTGAAGTTTCTCAGACACGTAGTCAGTCCCTGCGGTGTTTGGCCAGACCCCGTGAAGCTAGCTGCCGTCGCAGAGTTCCCGCGTCCAACAGACAAGAAGGCGGTTCAGTGATTCTTAGGTCTCTGCACTTACTACAGTCGTCTTGTCGAACGATATTGAAGAATCGCCAAACCATTATTGAGACTAACACGCCAAGATGTGCCCTTCGAATGGATGGAAGAGCAACAAGAAGTCTTTACAGAATTGTGGAAGTGACTGCGAACAGCCCCCATACTTGTGCATTTTGACAAGAAGGCTGACACAGAAATCCACACACATATGCCAGCAACATCGCGCCGAACGAGTAGTAGCCTACGTGAGCCGCAGTCCGACAAAGGAAGAGGTCAACTATTCCACGACTGAAAAGGAATGTCTAGCGGTCGTTTGGGACATCGGCAAGTTCCGAACCTACCTTTACGGCCGACCTTTACGCGTAGTAAGTGACCACCACTTCACTGTGTTGGCTTGTGAATCTTAGGCCACCTTCAGGAGTACAATGTCACAGTGGTATTTTGATCCGGACAGAAGCACGGCGACACTGACTGCCTCTCATGTGCACCTATACCTTTGAAGCCAAGTGACTTAGAGCAAGATTTCCCGTTTCTTGGTGTTGTAGACACTGTCGAGATGGCTGACCTCCAGCGTTCAGACAAAGCATTGCTTCCCCACGACCAATGTCACGAGGACTGACTTCTTACTGCCTCCGGAACAACATTCTCTACAAAAAACTTCAAAAACAGCCAAGAAAGGTTCCTTCTTGTCGTCCCAGTTTTACTGCATGAGGAAGTGTTGCAGGCGCGTCATGACGACCAGCGTGCCGGACACTTAGGCTTCGCCATGACGTTAGTGCGCATACGCCATAAGTATTATTGGATGGATGGATGGAAAAACTTTATTATGTTCCATTGGGTTGCTAGTTTCCTAGCCCGACGCGGGCCGCTCCCACGTTGGGACCGAAAGGCCTAGCTTATCGGCCGCTTCGCGGGCCCGTTGGACAGCCCATAGCTGTTCATCTAATGTGAGACTGCGTAGAGCTGCGTTCCACCATTCTTCAGTGTTGTCCTTGTCGCTGCTTAACGAAGAGCAGCAACAGAGCATATGACTAAGATATGAGGTGACGTTGCATTTATCGCACGTTGTAGGAGCAGAGATCTCCGGATAGATCTTGGTGATTAGATTAATAGCGGGTTCGGATACGTTCTTGTTTGTAAGAGCCTTAGCATAATGGCCTGGGCTCTATTTAGTTTACTGTGCGGAGGGAGGAAGACCCCGGGTTCTAGGTAGAAGTATTATTGGCCACAGCTATTCCCGTCTGTTCAGCGCTACGTCAGAAGCTGCTGTGATTGTCAGCAGCACAAGGTTCACCTTTGAAACCTGCTGGTCTTCTGCAACCCCTGAACCCTTCTCCTGCACCGCTTCAGCAGGTGGGAATGGATCTCCTCGGTCTGTTCTCTTCGTCGTTCGCAAGAACCAAATAGATAGTCGTCACAACAGACTACCTAATGTGGTACGCGGAACAAAGCTGTGACCCACGGAACCGCTACAGAAGTCGCGATGTTTTTTGTCCACGACATCGTACTACGTCACGGGGCCCCTTCCATCTTAATAACCGATCGAGAAACTGCGTTTACTGCTGACTTAATGCAGGAGATCGTCACGCTGACCCACACCAATCATCGGAAAACCACGGCCTATCACCAATAAACTAAGGGAGTGCCTTAATAGAACTAATGTCGATATGATCTCGATGTAAGTTGATGTAGAGAACAAATCGTGGGAGGAAATTCTACCATACGTGACATTCGCATACAGCAGGGCTGTGCAGGAAACCACCTGTTTCACACCATTTGAATTGGTTTATGGGCGCTGCGTAATAACACCTTTAGACGTCATGCTCCCGGTAGACAACGGAACAACAAGAAGTGACAATGCTGACATCGACCAGAAAGCCGCAGAAGCTCGACAGCTTGCTCGCAACCGCATCCGCAACCAGCAGAGTACCGACGCCCGCCGTTACAACAGTGGCCGAAGGAACATCCAGTACGAACCCGGCGACTACGTTTGGGTGTGGACACCCATGGATCATCAGGGGCTGTCGGAAAAATTACTGCACAGATATTTTATCCCGTACAAGATCGTCAGGCAACTCAGCAACGTGAACTATGAGGCAGAGTACTAATATGAGCTCGAGCCGACGGCGGGCACGAGCCGAAATTGTCCACGTATAGTACGGATGAAGCTGTACAATACCTACTAGCCTATACGTAATATATGTATAGCTAGTAGTATAGTATACTATAGTATAGTATAGTATAGCGGTGAATTTTGCATAGTAAGTATAGTATACGTATAGTATATATATATATATATATATATATAGTATAGTATACGTATAGCTAGTAGTAGTAGTAGTAGTAGTAGTAGCCTTGCATTACATTCGAATAATGGCAAAATTCACAATTTTAAAACAATTTTCCTAAATTCCACGTTTTTTAGCACTACGTTGGCAACCTGTGCCTTTACGTGTCTCGAATCCAAGTATATGTACGCATTATAGCGAAGCTCCCATAAAAGCCCTTGACCCTCTCCGATCGGCGACCCTTTTCGCGTGGGGAGTAATGACTAAGTAAGCTGCCCACTACAGGCACAAGATCGCCAGAGAGAAGACAACAAAGGGCGCAGTTGTGCGTGTGTTCTTACAAGTGTCGGCCAACATTAAAGAAGGCTGTTCTCTTTCGGCGAGCTCGTATTATCTTCGTGACAATATGCTCCCAAAAAAGGCAGAGGTCTCCATGCACCGCTTGCATTTTCAATCTTCGAGTGCATGATTTCCGCTTGTCACTTGCACTTGAGTGGCCATCATGCACTTGAGTCTATGACGGCCACTAAGATAAACAAAGTTCACAATGTGGCCCTTTGGAACAAAATCTGTCCAGTTCTTTCGTTTGGTGCAATCCACCTACCTAGCAATGTGGTAGCGTATTTACTCAATTGTAACGCGAGTTTTTTTCATTATTTTTGTTGCTTGAACTCGACCCTTGTGTTACATTCCATTCGAATAATGGCAACATTCACAATGTTAAAACAAATATCCTAAATTCCGAGTTTTTTAGCACTACATTGGCAACCTGTGCCTTTACGTGTCTCGATCCAATCCAAGTATATGTATGCATTATAGCGAAGCTCCCATAGAAGCCCATACATCCTGCAATGGCAGCTTCATGATGATCTATTGGCATCCCCTTTAAAATGGGGTTTGTGAAGGCACGGCAGCGCCATCTACAATTTGTGGGGCCAACTTCTCAGTGGAAAAAAATCAACGTTTCCTGTTTGCGGCTTGTGGCGTCAGGTCACAGAACATCACATACACAGAGCACACATCAGTACAAAGGTACAAAGTAAGCGAGTATATTCGCCACAACATTGCGTCACAATGGAATACGAATACACCCATCTGTATTTATAGGTCTCATTCTATAATGGCAGGTATTACTCTGGTGAGCCTTGAGAGTTTTGCACGAATTCAGAGCAATGGTTTCACCCAGATGTTCACCTAAGTACCACATGCATGTCTCCTTAGTGCCAACACAAGTCTTATTTCGGTGTTAAGATAAAATCAACATTCCATTGAAAAAATTCACAAGAACCACACTTTAATCTTCACTAACACAGCGTGCTTGCCACCTGCAGTTTCTCTGGTACTGAAGACATAGCTCAAACATATTTTGTGAAAAGGTAGATAAAAAATAAGCTTACCAATCAAATCTTATAAGGTTAATAGTACATATCTTATAAGGTTAATACTACATACAGGTACATATTGCCATTACTTTTTATGGCTATGCATAAAAGATTTTTGATGACATCACTCTCAAATATGGTGTAACAATTTCGGCATATCTCAGCACGCATCTCCACAAGCAAACTTCACAAAGCCTGCAGTTTCGCACTCATAATTATTCGTGGATGGAAGCAAACAGCCTCTGACTTCAACTTTTTTTCTATTCTAATGAACCTGTCTGTACTTTTTAAAATGTTTCCATTGGCGACATATCGGATGCATAATTTTCATAAACTAGCGCTTTGCCCCGCGAGATGTAGTTGCGATTCAATCGCACGACCATCATTGATGTCGCTGCTCATTGGTTTGGAACTGCATTTCAACCTTGCCGTTGTGACCACGTGAATCGAGCTTGTCCAATCCATAGACAAGTCGACCGAAGTCAAAGCTTGTTTTTGTTGGAATCGACGCCATCTTCGATGTACAGTGGAACCTCGATTATATGTCCCCCGGTCATGCGACGACCCACATCTTGTGACGAATTGGTTTGGTGCTGGCAAAACTCCCATAGAAATAATGTATTAAAGACCTCAATTATACGAGACAATTTTACACTGAACCCTCCTCGTACGATGCCTCTCTGGTACCGTCCAAGAAAAAGAAAAAAAAAAGGCCTAAGCAGATGCAGGCTAAGACGTGAGCACACTACAGCCAGCTTATAGTGGGTTTACCCGAATGAAATGCGACTGCAATTGTAACGCGAGGGGCGACTTTCCAGTCACGCGCAAAAAATAAAAGAATAATAAATAAAACCGCGAATGTAACGCGAGATGAACGGAAAAAGGAAAATGGTACCTTTACTCAAGGAATCGCAATTTGGAATCTAGTTCTCGTCACTCATGGTTGTCTTAAGAGGAGACAAAGCTTTCCTTGGGCGGTATTCTCGGGTGATCACTTTCGTAGATAGTTTCACTTTCGCGAAATTTCGCGTGACTCGGCACTGAAAGCGGCCGCAACAGGTGTTTCTGGTGCTGTCCTAAGCTCGCTATCAGCGCCAAGAGGTCTGTCGGCCGTATACTTCGAGGCGTTCGGTGCCGGGACGAGCAGAGGCTGACAAAAGTGATCGCCCAAGAATCAAGTCATCTTCTGTGCCGTCGAGCTTGTACGAGATTTAAGTACTTCTTAAAAGACCACACAACCATTTTATTCGGGGTCAGTACCAGGCCACTTCCAAGTTCCACAGAGCCTTTCCGACTGGCCTCGCACTTAAAGAGGGCCTGCCACTGGTCTTGCCATCCGCAAATTGTCGTCGTTGAGACCCCGAGCTGCGGCAGAGTTTCCCAGTTCCTCAGCCATCAAAATTACTCGTCTCTTGAAGCGGCCATCATACCGAATGTGCTGCGTCGCCATAACATCACGAATGAACGGAGTTGAACTGGAAAAGGCCATAGACGTATTGCAGCATCGTAACCAGTCACAAGCACAGCAAAAACAGCGCCGATTCCAACCAAAAACAAAGTCAAGCTTCGGTCGGCTTGTCTATGGATTGGATCGAGACCTAAAGTTACAGGCTGCCAATGTAGCGCTAAAAATCGCGGGATTTCGAATTTTGTTTTAAAATGGTCAATTTTGCCGTTATTCGACTGTAAAACGAGGGTTGAGTTTGGGCAACACAACTCACAAAGAAAACTTGCGTTACAGTCGAATAAATATGGTAACTTTCTATTTAATAATTTAGTCTACCTTCCATGGAGCAGTGCAGGAAACTTAAACACAAACCCTTTTTCTAGCATTTCTACCATAACAACAGTGGCGTGCAGAGGCGAAGGTGGAGAAAAAAGAAAGCTTCAGTTGCCGGGAAGCCTGACAAGCATTCAGGGATTTTTTATCGCTATTGCGTTCCACTCTTAAAGGCGAAGCCTAAGCGTCCTCCAATTTTTATTCCTAAATTAGCACGTGCTAACATGCGAGACATTATAATGACTCTTACTGCTACATATCATCTTTATCTCAATGCAGCTTTGAGTGGCGCCTAACGTCATGCAATCGCAGCGCCAGTAAATATGCTCAATGTTGTAGAGAAATTGATACTGAACTTTGTTTCACGGCTACATAACTACAGTAGCCGACCGATTTTCCGGACTTCGCGGGGATTGAAAAATAGTCCGAAAAATCGAGCAGTCCGAAAAACCGAACAGTCTGAAAAACTCGCCCCCCCCCCCTCCCGCCAAAAAAAAAAGAAAAAAAAAGTGATGCAAAATGTCGCAGTTTCGCCCAAAATGCGGAGCATCGATTGCGATAGCAAATTAATAGACAGCGATACGAAGTAAGGATGTTAGTTTTAGCGGCCGTATAAAGTTATAAATATGCGCTTACTAACTGAAAAAAACACGGTGCCACGCGCGCACAGGTTACATGAAGACATCTCGCTCGATGACCGCGGGTAAATTGACCTTCGCGCTGTCTATTCTCTCTCTTCAACGCGAACGACGAAAAAAAAAAAAAAACCCACACAGCGCATACGAAGCTACTGGCACTCGGCGCACGCCCTTTGTACCCATCGCAGATCACTTTCAAGATACGGTGCCTGCGTGGCAGCTCCGTCGGCAGCAGCCACAAGAGCGGAACGCAACTCCCCACCGTCTCCGTCGCCTTCTCCCCCTTCTCCCCGTGCCCCGAGAGCGAACGAAGTCCGCGCGCCTGCGCCTCCGGGCGCCTTCCTCTCTCGCGTGCGCGAGATTAAATAGGTGACCCGTAAAAGAGCGAGGGATTCTGGGATGCGCCGTCTGCTCGCTGTTTCCGGTTCGATGAAGCGCAGCCGCCGCCACCGCTTCGCCGTTGAAGCCTATTGATGCGCTTGCAGTCCGGCTCTGTCACACTCGAAGATTACCCGGTTGCAGGCGCCTAGCAAAACCATGGTTCAGCCGTTGGCTGCTCAATTTCAAGCGTTAAAGGTAAACTTATGTAACTACTGCCTTGCAGCATCCCTTGCTGAGTCAGCTGTGCACAAGCATCAGAGGCATGGCTGCCACTTTCAAAACTGAACCAGCAGTGAACAAAAAGAAAATGAACGTACAGTGCCACTTTTGAGGCGGTGATAAGCTGTGTAAGGGCCGACACGGAATGATTCCCCAGGATATTTCTTTCTCTAACATTGACTCAAGCAACAATAACTATTTCAATACTCGCATGCACATATAGAGGTATTATGAAACATGGTTTTACGACGCAAATTTAAACGGGACACAGCGAGATACATACATAATACTCGTAACCAACTAACCCACCTTAGCTCATCGAACACAGATAGAGGTAATGCGCAACCGTAATATGTCAGCGATACGGCCATTTCCCCATCTTGTTGAGAAAAAAGCGAAGACTTCTAACTACGTACCACTTCAAATGCACCTCGAGTTTCAACCAAGAAATGGCGTTGACAGCGCGCAATTTTCAAACATTTTCAGCACCTCATTATCTAATTAGGCTAGCTGCTCCGTTACTGACCATATCGGTTGCAGCGACGATCACAGCTAGGGCAGTATTTACCAGGCTGATATATCGCGTCAGCACCTGATTTTCTAAGTAATGCTTCTATACGCTTGATAAATTATCGGCTCAAGATAGCTTTCTCATCTCTCTGACTGATCCGCAGGAAGAGCAGTCAGTGACGGTGCGTCCAAGCAGCGGCAAATGTCGTAGAGCTAAGCCTGGCAGAAACAAAAAAGGCTGCCGAAACTAAAACCAGAATTCGTTTATGAATAAAAGCGTATCCTTGCCTTTCTTAGCTCGTAATCGTCGTGCCCAGAGTGAACTGAAACCTAGAAATCAGCTGCATGAATGGTACGACCTTGCTGGTCGACAAAGCGGACGGAAAGCTTCGCACGACTAACAGTTGAAACCGCGTAGAAAAACACGTGCGCCGGGCATGCCGCCGATGCCCCCGCGTCGTCCGTCGAACCGGAAGCTGCTAGCAGACGGCGCGCCCCACAATTCCCTGCGATTGCTCGTTTTACGGGTCACCTATTGCGGTTGTCGGCTGACCCTCGCACAGCGTACGGCGCAACCTAAACTTAAAAAAAAAACGGATTCCGCTTAAGTGATTATGATGATGGTGCTGAGCTGACGGAAAAAAACAAGAAAAAACAAAACAAAGCAAGTGCCGCTTTTTGGAATGTTTTGTCGGCCAAGGAAGAGCTGGCATGGCCTCGGAGACTAGAGGATAGCATGCTTGTACTAATCTTGAAGGCTATACAGGGGGGCACTGGAAGCCAAGCCCGGCCAAGCCACCGGAAAATCCAACATGGCGGCCCCCAAGATCGGGTAGCGTGGCTCGGAGCGAGCGATTTAGTCCGGAAAATCGAACATTGCCACCTAGATTCGTCCGAAAAATCGGTCGCGAAAATGCATTAGCTTTATGGGAATCCTGATGGTGCATCTATGAAGTCCAGAATATCCAACAAGTCCGAATTTTTGGAGTCCGAAAAATCCGTCGGCTAGTAGCTTTATCAGCAACAGTATCCGTGACTCTATGGTGGATGGTGGCTAAAGGGACACTAAAGGCACGTAATAAGTCGACGTGGACTGTTTAAATACCATTCCAGAAACCTCGCAACACTTGTTTCGTCCCAAGAAAAGCCTTAGTTTACTAGAAAATTTCATCTTTCAAGGGTTTGAATACCTTTATCACAATTCAAATCTCTCACCACCAAACCGGGGAGTGGTGACGTTGCATACGTCATCACTGCCCTTTTCTGCCATCGGTGAGTGAAACGGCAGTGCAGTTTTTGCTCGAAATGTAACCATGCGGCTATGGAGAAATCGAGCCAACACAGAGCGGTGGATTTGCCGCTGCAGCTGCTTTTGGTAAAGTGGTGTGGATAGTTCGGTCATCCTATGACATCACCTGTAAGTGAAATTCTTGGCTATTCGCAGCTGTACGTGTTTTGCGAGTCAGCAAAACCAGCGCAGCACTACACGATAATGAAACTATTGAAATGTGAAAGTGCGGGCGGCACAGAGTTGAGAGAAAATGAAACCTTTCGACCACCCGAGTCATTGTCAAGGGTAATGCCAATGAGTTCTTTTTTCTAAAAAATTAAATAGAACTGGACAAGCAGCATTTTCTTTCATTTTGTAAAGCAACACAATGATTATTTATAACACATGGTTGAGTACTATTGCCAGAATTTGAATGAGGAGTGCCTTCGTCGACGGGCAAGTACTTGAATGTCCCGGGGGAGTCTCTTATCGTGTCCTGCATTTACCCAATTTCTCCATTACTAAGGCTCTGTTCGCGATAATATTGACGCCTTAGAGATTCTCCAACACTAATCTATCACTTTAGCTTGATTTAACATGTGCCTTTAGTGTCCCTTTAAGCTGCACAATGCTTCAGCCTCTTTATATTGTACTTTTTTTCACTTGCTGCTTGTTTGAGCCCCTTTAAAAGGGGATGAATCCTTGTGATAAAAAAAAAATATAACAAGTAGTAACAACTAATCAGGCTAGTTCTGGGCAGCCAGTTTATGGCACACTGCTGCCTGCAGTACATGGGCTGCTTACACATTGTGCTAAACGTGTTAGCCTGCTTAATTCGACAGCACTGTGCAGCGACTCTGATGGCTCTGATACGTCAGTAGGCACTTCCATTGCAGCACTGTCTGTCCCTTGGCACATTGCAGCCATCCGTGCATATGGGAGAACCCGCTTTCTTGTCACGTTGCCTGTACACAAGGCGAGCAGCGCTGCGCTGCTCTGTGTAGTCAACATATGTTCCACGGCTACTTCTGCTGCCTCCGTGGGAACTTCCTGTTGAGCCTCATTTCGCTGCCGAACCTCCTCAACAGTGCACACAGAGCGGAATTCTCCTGTGGAGCTCTGTCAACTAAGGATAGCCCGGCCCCAACTCACAAATATCTCTTTGCATGCCACCGCACGGAAAAGGGACACCTTTTCTGCAACGATTTGTACGCCAAACTGCATTGAGGCAGCAAATGATTTTAGGCGCAAGAAATATAAGAACGGACGACAGAATAAGAGACATGGGCTGTCCGTGTCTTTTATTCTGTCATCCACGTCATATTTTTTGCACCTAAAGCCATTTCTAGTCAGTACCAACTAGCCCGACAGCAGACGTTACTATGCATTGAGGCACACAACAGCAATGCTGAGCTTTTTTTTTTGAAGACACCTTTAATAATCAAGGAGCGCTACTATGAGGGAGTTTTGCAAGAACACGTGGAATGGTAACCTATAAATATGACTCTGCTTCTATCAATCTCTTCCTTGCTTTCTTTACTCGAATACTCAAACACCGCGTATTTCGAAAGCTGACCAATCCCCGCGCCCCTGACCGCAGTACCCCACTTCGACCTAGCGGAGGGATCACCGCAAGGCGACAATTCTGGGCAAAGGAAATGCCCCACACCTTCACACCTCCCAGTTCTAGCCACCCTACCTGTGGCCTTTCGCGCTTCGACTCAATTAATCCGCGATGTTATGGCAACGCAGCACATTCGATATGACACCCGCTTCGAGAGACGAGCAATTTCGATGGCCGAAAACAAGGTAAACTCTGCCGTAGCTCGGCGGCTCGACAGAAATGATTTGTAGATAGCAGGACCAGTAGGAGGCCCTCTTTAAATGTGTGGCCGGGCGCCGGTCGGAAGGGCTCTGTGGACCTCTTAGTAGCCTGGTATCATCCCCGAATAAAACGGTTGTACGGCGTCGTAAGACGTACATAACCTCAAACAGGCTCGAAGATGACATGATCTCGTACGATGACTTTCAGAGATGACTTGGCTCGTCCTGACACCGAACCCCTCGAAGTGTACGGCCAATAGTGCTCTTGGCACTGATAACGAGCTTGACGCACTGCCAATAACACTTGTCGAGGACGCTTTTGGTATCGAGTCATGCAAAATTGCGCAGAAGTGAAACTATCTCCGAAACGGATCACCCAAGAATACCACCCAGGAAAGCTGTCTCCACCTCAGCCGACAACAATAACTGAAGAGAAGTTGTTTCCAAGTTGTGTTTTCTTGAATACAGCATTTCTTCTTCTGTTCATCTCACATTACATTCATGGTTTTATTATTTTTTTAATTTCACAGGACTGAAAGTAGTCACTTGCGTTACAATCGTGGCCGCGTTACATTTGAGTAAATACGGTAGTTTATTCTTGAGAAAGTGTCGCAGATCAGAAGAACTGCATTGAAAAACGTTTTCAGTGAGCTACAGTTAAACCTCGATATAACAAACTTCAATACAACAAAATTCTTAATATAATGAAGTATTTAACTTTCCGTCTCATCCATAGAACACCATGTACTTAGAACCTCAATATAATGAAGTATATATAATATATAATAACGATTTCTATATAACGAAATTTTACTGCCGCCTCGAAGGAATACCGATACAATAAAGGGAAACTTCCACGGATGCAGATGGTGAAGTGGTTGAATTACAAATGGCTCTTGCCAAACGCACCTCTAAATTTGCGCGCCGGCCGTTCAACCAAGAGGAACCGCCAAAGCGGATCAGCGTCACCTTCCGTATAAAGTCCAGTCTGGTAAGATCCTATCGTGCCCCGCACACTGTATGCTTTGGCGAGTTAAATCGTGCGAAGGTGAACCGAGAAAGATGGTGGCGTATCTTCCCATGCGAGCAAGAGGAAGTGGGGGAGGGAGCGCGTGCATGCAAAGGGAGGGAAAAAGGGAGGGGGGGCAGGTTGGCATGCATCTCCTTTTCTAGTGCTGCCTTGGCTGTGCATAGCCGTCAGTGCAGCCAAGTGCATGTTCATAAGCAACCTGCGTGCCCCGTTTTAGAGGTAATCTGCTGCGTGAGCAATGAGTGAGATGCCGAAGTGGCGTGGCATCACGTAAGCTGTCTGCCCGGGCGTTTAGTACTGGAAGCTGCCTAATGTCGAGTTTTGGAGAAGTGTGAAGCGAGAGGCAGACGAAGCATTCACTCTCTGCTGCTGGCGCTTTTCATGATCGTGTAGTCCCACTATGGGCGACGCTATCAGACGCAGGCACGGATTTGACGCGTAAGCATGGCTGGCTTCACTTTGTATCGCCAATCTAAAGATATTGCCGACACAAATGAAACCGTATCTTTCGTTGCTGTCTCTCAAATTCAACAAAATGATTTTTTTTTCATTTAAATTTCCTTTTCCTATAGCCCACTAATTCAGGAAATTTTGCAGTCCCTTCAGCGTAAGAAAAATCCATGACTGTACTTATTTGCATAAAAGGTTGAATTTCAATGAAATTTCTATATGACAAAACAAATTGCCAATTTTACCGACTTTGTTACATCGAAGTTTAACTGTACTTCTATGGCTGCACGACTTGCATTGCCTGCTAAGTATAGATAACGTGACATGCCCCTCTGTCAGACTGGACTGTCTTTGAACATTCCAGGAGGGTATAATCGATAAAGCATAATGCTGCACTCAACAGCTGAGTGAACTTTGGATTGTTGAAGTGGCATTAACAATGAGGACAGGCAAATGGACACACACAATAGCGCCAACTCCAGCAACTTCTTTTCCGAATGCGATATAAAGCGCAGTGCACATGGCATCTTTAATCCTGCATGTGTGCGATATGCACGAGTACAAGTATGTGCAGCTGTTTCCAATAACGCCTTTGTTGAAGTAAGCACTTGCGTGCGTCTACCTTGCTCGTCCTTGTTGTTTCATGCATTTAAACAATCCAAAGTATGCCTTACCTACAAGGCCAAACGTCTACGCTTGACAAGCTGAGTGAATATAGCAAATGGTGCGTAGTACCTTGCATACACTGGTTGTGCTCAAAGTGCACTCGGGGGTCAGTCGTGCCTCTGCGGCAGCTTGCTGCCATCCTGCCAGAAGCAAAACATGCGGGTTAGTGCATTTACACAAATAGGCTTCTCTAAGCACTGCAGCTGTTAAAAAGGTCAGAATACAATCAGCACACGGCAGAGGGTGTTGCATCATCAATGTACTTTAGAAAGCGGTAATGATTTATTCCTTTTTATGTACCTTGCTGCGTGAGAAATATATAAGAAACACAGGGGTGGAAGTGGCCGAGGGTGTTTTGGAGCAGCTCCGGGAGCAGCAAACTTGCCACTCTTGAGCTGGTTTGGAGCAGCAATTACCTATTTTGGAGCACAAGATATGCATTTCGGAGCAGCTCGGTAAAGCTCAACATGCGTAATACTACAGGCAGATCAAGAAAAGGTGTTTTTTATTTGAATTTACAGAACAGTATGAAGTTACATACTGGCTGTGCAAATTAATGTGGCCAAGAAATAAGACCTTTACATGAATGGCGTCCACTAAATGTCGAGCTTTGTTTGTTCTAGCCATGTTTGTTTCAGTCGCTGGTGCACTGCGTGCCTAAAAAGCAGTGTAGTCGCCATCCATGATCGCATAGATAGCGACCGCGATTTCGTCAGCAGTTGTTGCAGCAAACGGTAGTTTCGTTCTGACTCGGTGCATGCGTCGGCTGGGTAGCGACTTTACAATTGCTAGTAGGTACAGCGGGGGCATGGCACTGCGGGTCACGTGACTTCCGCTTAACACATATCATGGCAATCATGGAGCTCCTAGGTGCCTAGGGACAATCGCTTAGGGACTTTGGAGGCACTGGTCTCCGCTGAGCGTGGCAGAGACCATTATAAAAAAATACTGCTCCAGTCAGGTGAGATTATATAGATTATAGTGAGATTATATTTGGATCATCAAAACACTGATGCATTTATTTAGGAATACCATCGTTTCTGTCTCAACACATCAATATTTTGATGATACAAATATAATCTCATGATCAGGGAGGGAGCAGTCTACCTGACTGGAGCAGTACTTTATTTGGGGTGTTGCTCTGCTGCGCTGCGCAACGCCCCAACGACCACCGCTTCACGTCGGCGCTCGGTACCATGGCTTCCGCCGCGGCACCGGGGTACAAATGCGAGCAGTATCCGCTTGTTTACACCACCACAGTTCACCAAGATCAAAAGCCGTCATGCCACACCACCACTACTGCAAGAATTTCGGCCACTAGAACAAACGCTACCATAATAAAGCACGGCCGGCGTGGCCCCGACACCGCCTGAAATTCAACGGGCCCTAAACGATTCGCTCCCTACGCACGTAGGAGCTGCGCTCGGCAAGGCCGCTGCGCCCGGTCCCGGAGATAAGAGAGCCACGCTCAGCGAAGACCAGTGCCTCAAAAGTCCCTAAGCGATTATGTCCCTAGGCACCTAGGAGCTCCACGATTGCCATGACGACACGTGTTAAGTGGAAGTCTCCGCTGTACCTACTAGCAATTGTAAAGTCGCGGCCGGGTACGGCCACGCTAGCAGCAAAAACGCGCGCGTCATGCCGCGGGCGGCAAGGTGCCGCGCGTCAGCACCTTGCCGCGAAGTCCACTGTGGCAATTGCGTATCGCTGCGCGGCAGCGCGATAGGATCTCGTGCGCTCTCGGTACGCGGAATCACCGTGAGCGAAAAGGGTGCGATCGGACAGCGTCCATAAATCCCTCCATAGAACCGCGAGAGACGACGATCGTCGATTGATAACCCGGCGCAAAGCGGCGGGTTATTGGCTCCGTGACGTCACCCTCGTCGCTCTCAGCACCCTCGACAAGCCGTAAAACCCCCGATTCCTGCCACTTTTGCCGCGTGCGGCATGTCGCGTTGCCGCTCGCGGCATGATGCGCGTTTTTGCCACTAGCGTGGTCGTACCCTTAAGCACCGCTAAGTAGCCGTTTATAATCGCGTCGATAGCAGCCGCAATTGCGACAAACAGTTGTTTCGGTTTGACTCAGTGCAAAGCTGTCGAGGATGATGAGCACCGGCTACATCGAGATGGACGTGCGATCTGTTGGCAGTCAGCTTACTGGCGAAAAAATAATCGGGATGTGCGCGCGGTAGTGCAAATGATGATGATAATCGCAAATGATGGCATGCACCGTGGCCGTGCTGCGAAGGAAGTCGCGAGGCCTCAATCGCCGCTGCGAGAGCCAATCAGTCACGAGATGACAAGAATTGCAGCTTCCGCACTGCTTTTGTGCTAAATAGTGAAAGGGTTTGCTCATCCATTACACTAATAAAAGCGTGCTGACGTAGTAAGCATTTGCTTATTGTTTTCTGGATACCCTGATAATTCGGACATTTTTTTTTCTATCCCGTGAAATTCGAATTAACTAGGTTTTACTGTAATATGTGATATATACTATTCGATTCGAAATTATTCGACCAAATCACTATTCACTTTGAATTTGCTTCGAGCCTCAAATCCACTATCCACCAAACGCGCGCGGCGTTGGCAACTGTTGTCGGTGCCTCTGGGGGCGGCTCAGAAGCTTTCGACGAGATCAGAACGGGACACTCGTCGAGCAGCGTCGGAAGTCTTTACCACCTTCTCGCCTCGCAACGTTTTTATATAAATAGGCATTTGGTGCCGCAGCTGAATGTCGCCTCCCTCCCTCCCTCCCTCCCTCCCGTCCGTCCCTCCCGTTCGTCCGTCCCTCCTGTCCGTCCGTCCGTCCGCCGTCCGTCCGTCCGTCCGTCCGTCCGTCCGTCCGTCCGTCCGTCCGTCCGTCCGTCCGTCCCTCCCGTCCGTCCGTCCACGGCCTTTTGCACGACGGAAGAAGTCGCGTTTACTCGATATATATGGTGAGTGTAATGGAGGAAAGGGCCGATTAATTCTGCAGCCCTTCATGGAGCACGGTGCAGAAGGCACGTTTGATCTCCGTCGTGCGTTCGCTCCCCGTGAAACCGTGCGTCCCTCATGCCCTTTCACTCGCACATAAAGCATACGGCACGCGGCGACGATTTCATCGCCGTTGACGTTATACAAAATCTCACGGCGACAGCTTAAATCTGCTTTGGAGTGTCCATATAAAATATAGCATCAGTTTGAGTGTTAATTAATCAAGTTTAACAAGCAGGTCATGACGGAAGATTGCTAGTTGTGTTTCACATGAAAGTCCCTTACAAAAACTTTGTTGAGAAGGGTGAAAGAAGTTTACCGAGTCTAAGAAGTTAATGATATGAGAATATATGACATGTTGCATGATTTTGCAATGGACACTAGTCAAGGGAGCGGTAGTTTAAGGGGAGTCTTTGTTACCCGTTTCGAAGAGTGGAACGACCTTTCTCACTTTCCAATCGTCTGGTAAGGTACCTGTAGATGACTGCGAGAACAATGCTGTGAAACATGCAGCAGGTACATACAGTAGACTCGCGATAATTCAAACTGACAATTCAAACTTTCGGTTAATTCAAACAAGTTTCACATTTTTGATTGGCCCGTTATGTTTTCAATGTCGTTTAAGGTCGCTTAATTAAAACTGCGCCATAGCGTTAATTCAGTTCATTCATACTTTTTGCTTGTCCATGCCAAAAAATATCTGCTGCCTTTGTCACTTCTAGCTGAACATTTGCGTTCTTACATCAATAAAAGTTGCAAATAAAGCCGATTGCCTGCCCACACGTGTCAAAGCCAACAAAACTAGCAATACCGTACACCAACAATCACGTGTTAAGGAAGAAAGAAGAAGAAAGAAAAAAAGAAAAAAAAAACGAGCCGGCAAGCGCGGTGCGTACGAAAATGACGCGCTTGACCCTCGGCCATCTCACCTTTCCCCGGTGCGCGCACGTGCCAAAGTGGCCAAACCGCGCGCACCAACAGAATCGCGCATTGATCAAGAAAAGCGAAAAAAAACAACACTGAGCTAACTGAGAAGGCAGGTGCGGCATGTACGAAAATGCGAAAGTATGAAACCATGAACCTCGGCCGATCCGCACACCAACATATTTTATTCATGGTGAAAATGACGTACAGCGCGAAGGACTGGGACTGAGTGAGAGAGACGTTTTATCATTCCATCACCGGCTGCGCCACCCTTCACATCATGCCGCCTCGAGGGAAGTAGCTAACTCTTTCCGTGAAGGATAAATTATAGTGTAGACCGCTTATAACGTAAGTCGCCGGAGTCGCGAATATCCACACTATAAGCAGTACCGCACTATAACCAAAGCAACAATTTTCAAGGCCCGCACACATGCAAAACATGTGCACCGAGCCGCCACGCGAATGCGACAGTCGAGGAATGCGGCTAGAACGTTTGCATTCAATGTACAGTCGAATCTCGTTAATTCGAACCAAATCACGCGGCGGCGCCTCCGACCGGCATTGCTCTGGCACCGCCACAGAGTAAAAGCTTAGGAGAGACCCCTCAATGTCGTGCGCGAAAAAAAAGAAAAAAAAAAAACGCGGCGGAAATTTCACCCTCTCTCAAATGGCAAGGTCGCCGATTCTGCGTTGAGCCGGAACATGCGTGTACATGCCGACGTCTCAGCCACGCTACCGTAGCCACGCGTAGAAAATAGCAGTGAACCCTTCTTTCTCCTTTATGCTTTCTCTACCTTCTAGTCACGTGTTGACCTTGCACGCTGCGGTTACGGCGAAGCGGGAAGCAGCGGCGCTGTCCCAGGCCGGCCAACGAAACTGCCCACGCCGGCAAACGCCCGCTTCCCGATAACGGCAGAAAACGAAACTTCGGGGTGCTGGCACCGGGCCGGCTGGCGGGCGCGCACGGCGACAGTCGAAAGTGAGGGAGCTACGAGGGAGGGCGAGGGGAGCCACTGAAGCGGCGGAGTTGCCGAGGCGAAATCCGCTTCCCTGTCGCCCTCCTCCCTCACATTCCACGGTCTCCACGTGCACCCTTCACCGTGCTGTGCCGGCGCCGCCCGCTCCCTGAAGTTTCATTTACTGCAGTTATCGTGAAGCGCGCGTTGGCCGGCGTTGGCAGTTTCGTGGCCCTCGCTCGCTATGCGCGCCGTGATATTTCACGACTCGCACTCAAGATCCTGGTTTCAGCCTCACTGGCTGTTCATTCGCACCACATGCCCTTCTCCTCCACTTCGTCTCTCTTTCTTCCTCGTGCACTCCTTGGGGCGCCCGTTTGAGGGGAGCGTTCGCCGTCTCCGCTGACTTCCATACTCCCAAGCAGCCGCACTGTAACCGGTATTTCGTTTTCCGCAACTGCACTATAAGCGATACGTGTATACATGGAGTGTTATGGGAAAATTAACAGGAGTCTGAAAAGACCGCACTATATCCGGTCCTGCACTATAAGCGGTTACGTTATAAGTGGTCTATACTGTAGCTGCAATAGAAGTTGATGTTGGAATGACGAAGACTTCAGTAGCACTGAAATATGGGATAGCGAAGAGCATGCTGATGACCATCATGAAAGCGAAGAACAAGCTTCGGAACAATGCAAACCGAATACGGCATGGAGGCGTGCAGCCAAACGGCACGGTGCAGGGCCGGTACGATATCGGATGCCACGACAGCATCACTTTCGTTTTTGAGCAACTGTGTGTGCGGCACCATTTGTGCCTGTTTCAACGGATTGGAACAACCACCTATCTTACCACTATGGGAACTGCAGCCGCTCAAGCGTTCCTGTCACCTCTTGAGCATTTATGACACTGTTGGCTAATTTATAACGAGCCGACATCACAAAACTTTAATGCTCAGGCACAACTCTGACCCAGAATGTGGAGCTCACTTTGGACATTCCGGAAAGGTTTGGCACCATCCCAAATGGACCTGGTGATAATAGACCGAGTTCGAGACTTCAATCTGTCTGAAAGAAAAATCCCAGGTTTTAAGTACTAAGAGAGCTGTCAAAGGTTCTGACCAGCCAACATTCTGCAATCCCAGAGGGTGTTAGATCATGAAACATTCTTAGGTACAAATATGAGCCCCTAACTAGGATGGATGTTCAGAGCTCCTTTATTGCATACCAAGCAATATTCAGTGAAAGAAGGCGCAACACGAAATGCGAAAACTTTCTGATGGTGCTTGTTTGTTGCTACTTTCACAACGTTTCTCAACTACATTTCAGATAAATTTTCTAACACACAACTTGCCTTATTCTGCTTTATCAACAAAATAAAGTGAATTTCGCAAAACGGAGGTTTAGTCGGCCGTGTTTTTTAGCAATCATAATTTATCCTCAGATGCAGAGTGGAAGCCCTTAATGATTCTATACGTGCCAAAAGGACAGCATTATGCGCCTCCATATACCTTAAATAACAGAGAGCCTGTTATTGGTGCCTAGAAAAGCATTTCTTTGTGCCTAACTGTCTGGTCTCTAGTCCCGACTATAGAAGCCAAGAAAAGTATAGGGAAAATAACCGTGGTTTTTCATTTAAATGTTGAAATAATTGGGAGTTTCAGCTCGTCCATAATCACATTTCCCTATGCAGAATCCCAGAGTGAATGGGTGGGTTGGTGGTGCCGGCTGTTGGTGCCGGGTTCGACCAGAGAGGACACAGAGCTGTCATTGCAGTAATCGAGCAAAGTAGAACCTCGATGATACAATCCCGTTATGTACAATTTCCCAGAGCCAACATTTGAGATCGAGAACATAAAAAAATGACCCAATGCAGTTATGCTTATTCTTTACTGGTTCAGACGTTCCCGGAAAACAATCTTTCGGCACAAACGTTCAGTAGATCCCTAAACTGCAGTCATACGATGCGTCAGATTCCTTTTCCGTGGTTTAGATTCCTTCGGAATACAGGAGTTAAATTATAATGGTACGATAATTACGGAAGACAGGGATAAAGCTGCGTGCCTAAACAACTTTTTTCATTCGGTTTTCTTACCCAACCACACCTGTCATACTCATCCGCCTACAACGAATATTTCGCCTATGCATCCTGTTGAGCTTAGTGTTAACGGAATCGAAAAACTATTGAAGGATGTTGATGAGAGTAAATCTAGTGGTCCGGATGGAATTTCTCTACGTGTACTCAAACGTTGCGCGGGGCCAATTTCTATGGACCTTTATTTGATTTTTCAAAGGTCTTTATCGACAGGTATTTCGACAGGCCACATGACTGGAAAATTGCGCACGTTGTCCTGATACATAAAGGCGGGTCCAAAAAAGACGTTGGTAACTATAGGCCAATATCACTTACGTCTATCCCGTGTAAAATACTTGAACATATCTTATATAAAGAAATAACAAATCATTTAAATGAACATAAGGTACTAATTAACGAGCAGCATGGCTTTCGTAGGGGACTATCTTGCACAACACAACCACAGTGAAATCTCGATGATACGAATCTCACGGGGTCACGAAAATTATTCATATTAGCCGAAATTCGTATCATCGAAACACGATTAAAACTAGCTAAATTAAAGAGTCGGAGGTGAACTCACTCAGGCACGCACACGTAAAAAGCATTTACAGTATAGATCACTTATAACGTAACTGTTTATAGTGCAGAACTGGCTACAACGCAGCCTTTTCCGACTCCCGTTTACCCTCCCATAGAACTCCATCTTATACGCATACCGCTTACAGCGCAGCTGCGTGAGACGAAATACCGGTTATAATGCGGCTTCCGCTGGAAAATATCGCCGACAAGGGCGGTAGTGAGCATGCTTCTCAACGAGGTGCGCCCACCGACGAGAGATGAGATCAACGAAGGCGATGCGGAGGAGGAGCATGAGTCCAAGGGCGATAAAATTGTCACCGCGCGCCGTATGTGCGAGTGAAAGCGCGCCTTTCGCGTGGGGGACGCGTGCTTTCACGAACGGAGAGCGAACGCACAGCGGAGAGCAAACGCGACTTCCGTCACGGCCGGGCGCGCCAGTCAAGCCCGGCCCTGCTTTCGTCGCGCGAAAGGCAGGGGGGTATGGGAGGGAGGGGGGGGGGGGGCGACGCTGTGCTGCGGGGCACCAAATGCGTATCTTGCAACCGGGCGCAAGGGTAACTGGCGACGCAATCTCCCACCGAAAGGAGCAAAGCGGGAAGGCAGCACAGGAGGGAGGGAAGGAGGGAGGGGGGGGGGGGCGGCTTCTACTCTGCCAACAAATGCGTTCTTGCACTTTGCGCCTGTGCTGGCTGTCGGGGTTGTTGCGCGCACAGTATCTTGAAAGCAATCTCCACATGGCTCTGACCTTTGTATGCACTGTGCTTACGCCGCTCAGTTTCCGTTGAAGCGATAGACCGCACGAACCTTGGCCCGCGGCCGCGCGAGAAAACCAAGAAAAGCGCCACCGCGTCAACTCTTCGCGCCCAGTCGCGGCCTCCGCGCTGTCGGGCGCCGCATCCGCGCCTCCGCACCAAAAGAGAAAGGGAGAAAGCGCGTGACTGCGCGCTGTTCTTTTTCGCGGCCGTCGGTGGGGCGGCGTTTATTTGTATCAACTGACGCGTGTCGAAAATCGATTCGTAACAACCGTTCTCTAGCACGTTACAAAGTAATGGGGCTCAGCCGGCACCACAAAAAAATTCGTATCATCCGGAAATTCATATTAGCCGTGATCGTATCATCGAGATTCCACTATAGTTTAGTTTTATTATGACATAACATCGAGCATAGACGCAGGAGGACAGGTAGACGGTGTGTTCCTGGATTTTCGGAAAGCCTTCGACATGGTATCCCATTCACTCTTATTGTTTTAAGCTTAATACCCTAAACATTGATGCAACTGTTTTTAAATGGATTGAAAGTTATCTTTCCCAAAGAAGGCAATGTGTAATACTGAATGGAAAATGCTCCGAATATGCAGACGTTACGTCAGGAGTCCCACAGGTCTCAGTTCTGGGTCCAGTATTATTTTTAATTTATATTAATGACATTTCTGCCGGAATTTCATCTTCTATACGGTTGTTTGCGGATGACTGTGTTGTGTACAAAAAGATTGCCCATCACAATGATACAATTGAACTTCAGAACAACTTATCACTTAATCATGACTGTTGTACTAAATGGAAAATGACTTTGAACATAGAAAAAATGTACATATGTCATTTACTAAAAAGAAGAAACCAATTCAGTCACAGTATCATCTGAACAATGTACTATTGAAGCAAGGCAGTACGTATAATTATGTATCTAGGTGTGCTAATGTCGTCTGAATGTTCGTGGAAACCTCAGGTAGACAGTATCATAGCCAAAGCTGGTGAAGCTTTGAATTTCATTCAGAGAAACCTGCGATGTTCACATGCGAATTTAAAACGTATGGTATATACAACTTGTGTTCGACCAATCTTAGAATATGGCTGTCTTGTGTGGGACCCCACCGAGGTAATCTTCATTGCCGCTCTAGAACAAATACAAAACCGTGCTGCCAGGTTCGTCTTGGGGCGGTACGGGAGGAGGGAGAGCTGCACTGCAATGAAGGCTGAGCTAGCATAGAAATCTTTCTGCCCGCCGCAATAAACTGAGAATAAAATTTTTATATTCGATTTACTGTAATAAAACTGGAATTAACAGAGAAACTTACCTACGAAAACCTCATTACATTTTAAAACGATCTGATCATAGTTGCAAAATCCTCGAGTTTTTGTTCGAACAATTAAACAGTGGAATAGGTTGAGTGAAAAGCAAGTGAATTGCGTGAATGAAGATGTATTTTATTCCATGTTGTAACCCCCCTGCTATAACGCCCTTGGGCGCTGCGGCGTAATTGATGAATAAAGAATAAAGCACAAGCGCACGTAATCGTGAATAGTAGCCACCCACCTCGCAATACTCGCCCACCCGTCTCAAATGAAAACATTGGTGTGCACAAAGTTTCTTATTCCAGTACCAGCACATCTCCTCCTGGGTCGTCGCACACTGCATTCACAGCTATCGCTACCGACCCTGTTGCGATAAGCATCTTCACGTATCTGTTTCACAGCACATGGGCCGTAGCGCCGTTGAAAGCGTACTGCATGTTTTTATGATGCAATAACCGAAATGCCCTGCCGTTCCCGGCTGCAGGCGGCACAAAGGAAGCGTCACGTATCACTCTGGCAGCATCATATTCCCGTATTGCCTACCAGCTCGATTTCGTTTATATTTCCCATCGCAGTCTTAAAACACTACGCAAAAGGAAAACAACTTGTGTCTCAGGTCGCTTGGGCCCTATCAGCTCGATGTGCGTCCGCGTCTTGTGCCGCAACAATTCGCGCTGAGTAGGCACATAAGAACTTCCCACCAAAATGCCCCACTTGAAGAAGCTTCCGATTCGGGCCGAATTTGAGCAGTGCCAATCTAAGCTTGCTGAAGCTGTAAAAACGACAATGTATGTCTCTGGCTGCCCACCATCAACGTCTCTGCATCAACGTCTGCTGCAGTTCACATCTCCAGTAAAGGAAGCAGCTTTGATAAGGACAAGGAAAAGACGCGTGTGGTAGCCAAACCCATATCATCCACATGCAATGCATAACATATGAGGAATTGACATACACAATTAAAGTGTTGTCTGTGTGTGTGGCTGGACCTGACATCTATATTGCAATTGCTGCCGCTATTAAGCCACTTGAATACCTGCTCCATCGTACTTCCTGTATCTGCCAATAAACTTTGTTCTGGCACAAGCCTAGATGCTATTCCGTGCAGATTGCTAAGGTTGCAACACAAACAAAAAAAGCTACGTCTGATTTAAACAGAAGTGACTGGACTGCATGCAGCACTGTCACAATAAATAAAACGAGAAGCATGTCTTCCCAAGCTGCAAGGAGTGGCTGTTGTTCTCATCAGTTGCGTCCGTTTCACAGCTGGTCACTTGTGGTGAGTCAGCTACAAGGTGAGTTGCACCACTTGGAGCATTCAGTCCATTTTGGCACACTTAATCCTGCTGGTTATGATGAGATGGACTATTCAGAACAAGTTGGGACAAAAGATGGGACTAGACCAGACAACCTCCATCTTGGCAAGTCTTATTTTGCAGCGCCGCAACATGTAGCAGCCGATTCACGCTGTAAAGTTGACTTCACTGCAAACCAACACTGGAGAAAGCAGAAAAGCACTCACGTGGAACAGATATCGGAGCAGGAAGGCCGAGGCGATGCCCAGCACAAACACGCACAGGTAGGGGGCGCAGCCGAGCAGTCCTGTGCCCAGGGGGGATCCTCGCTTCAGCAGCAGCTGCCGGAAGTAGGCAATCTTGAAGTCGTCCAGCGGTGGATACCGCTTTCGGCCAAACGCCTCTCCGATGGGGTTAAACGACCGCACCAGCACGGCCTTCTTGTTGGAGAAGGTGTCGAAGGAGTACTTGCCATGGTAACGACCCATGCCACTCTGGCCCACTCCACCAAAGGGCAGCGTGTCCACTGCATCCAAGGTGCACGGGATGGATGACGGGAGTTGCACTTAAAGTGTTTCCGACTACACACTGGGCACAGCCTCTTGCCATCTCGATGTTTCGCAACATAGATTTGGCTAAATTTGATCCTTATAGTACCTCGATATGATCATCGCCATGTCTATTTTTTTTATGACCACTGTAAAATGAAGGCCTCTCCCAGAGATCTCCAATTACTGCTGTCTTGACCTAGCTGATTCCAAGTTGTGCTTGCAAATTCGCTAATTTTATCACCCACCTAATTTTCTGGCTTCCTTGACTGTGCTTTCCTTCCCTTGGGGCCCCATTCTGTAACTAATGGTCCACTAGTTATCTGCCGTACGCATTACATGGCCTGCCCAGCTCCATTTTTTTCCTTTTAACATCACCTAGAATATCGGCTACCTCTGTTTGCTTTCTAATCCCCACTGCTGTTTTCGTGTCTTGACGTTATGCCTAACATTTTTCATTCCATCGCTCGGTGCGTAGCGCTTAACTTCTTCTCAAGCTTCTTAGCTATCCTTCAGGTTTCTGCCCCACATGTTAGCTCTGGTAGCATGCAATGATTGTACACTTACTTTCAACAATGGTGGTAAGCTCCCTGTCATGATTTAGTAATGCCTGCCGTATGCACTCCATCCTCAATGTGATATAACCAAGTTAAAGCCAAGTATACTTTGCTATAACTATTAATACTTTGAGTAAAAAAGTCACCCATCCTAGTGACCAACACTGCCTGCCATGCCGTTACCACCGCAGGTAAGCCAACCACAAAAGAAATAAAGACTGGGCCAACCTTATTGCTGAGGCTATCACTCGGCTTATCCCCGGACCTGCTGGTAGAATCGTCGCATTTTGTACAATACTCATTACGAACCAATGCTTCTAAACAATTTCCTATTTCTTTTTACCCAAGCATGTGGCACTGAGGGTCTCATAAAATCAAGAGGGCCGCAGTTGGCCCTTTCTCAAAATGCCAATAAGCCAAGCGATAGGCGCAGGACATGATGCCATGTCAACCCTTTAAACTGCACAAATCATCATGACCGTGGTTGCACTGCACAGCGTGTACTATAAGCTCGGCTGTTTGTATTTTATTCCAATGTGATAGAACACAACTCTCATGACAGAACCAAAGCATGATGCATCGGGCACATGGAAAAGCATGTCCCGGCATGTTCAGCCCTCACAGTGCAGTTTCAAGGTCATGAAGGTCTCTAACTACCCCATCATCAAAATTATGGGGTTTTACGTGGCAAAACCCCGATTTCATTATGAGGCACGCCGTAGCGGGGGGACTCTGGAATAATTTGGACCACTTGTTCCTTAACCTGCACCTAAATCTAAGCACACGAGTGTTTTCTTCATTTCACTCCCACCGAAATGGGGATGCCGTGGACGGGATTTGATTCCGTGACCTCGTGCTTAGCAGCCCAACACCATAGCAACTAAGCAACCACGGCGGCTGCCACATCATCAAATGCAGCAGTGTCAAACCTGTCAAATGTAGCAATTTCGGCCTCCTCACCATGGAATGATCAGTAAATCTTCAATCTGAACTAAATATTGTTCGCATTCATTTCTAGCAGTTTCACTAGAATCATATTTTAAATGCAGCTATATAAGCAGAGGATGTAACTGTATACATAGTTACATACATACATAATAGTTACATACTAGTTACATACATACATACATACATACATACATACATACATACATACATACATACATACATACATACATACATAATGGATGTAACTATATACATAGTTACATCCATTACCGTATTTTCTCGATTGTAATGAGCTTTTACGTTCTTATAATTTTCGTTGATTGAACTCGACCCTCGCGTTACGTTTGAATAATGTCAAAATTAACCATTTTAAAGCTAATATTCTAAATCCCACAGCTTTAGGCGTTACGTTGGCAACCTGTATCTTTACATCTCGATTCAATCCACTGACAAGTCGACCAAAGTTGAAACTTATTTTCTGTTCCAATTGACCCAATTTTCACTGTGCTTGTGGCTTGAGTACTTGCCAACTCTTTTTAAGGATGATTGTCCCCACATAAGACAAGTATTGTAAAAAAAAAGTTAGATGCTGTTTTTTTTTTACAATAAAAATAAAGAACTATCCTTCAGAGCTTGCTTCTGAGACTTCATTTGCAGAGAGATGTGAAAATTCTGGTTCCAATTAACAAAAGTTTTCTTTTTTCGTGCATTACCACCCAAATACAAAACTAACCAAATTAGAGCCTGTTGGCCTGCAAGTTTCAATTTCGTTTAAGCAATTTCCTTCACCAGAATTCTACTGTACAAGCCATTTATAACTAATTTAGCCCCCCAAAAAAAGACTGTAGCAACTGGCAGAGTGCTCTGTCCCAAACGGCCATGCCAGTCGGGCATCCTTAGCATCAATGTGGTGAGTGCAGCCCACCAGAGGCAATGCCACTGAAGCAGGGCTGCATTGCCAAGCTTTGTGGTCACACTGTTAGCCACTTGGTGAACTCCCTGTGAGGGTGAAATGCGCTGTGCCAGTCTAACACACTCGCCAGGTAGCAACATTTAAAAATGCACTGCTGCAACCACTCGTGGCAGTGAACTGGCACCGCAAATTTCCAAATGTGATTAGCTCTGTAATGCAATATACGGCTTCTGCTGAATGTTTTATTAGATGAATTTATAGGGTGCAATGATGTCACTCCTAACGTAAGTCAACCAAGTTGTAGTGATTCATGATTATTTACCCGACTGTAGCACAAAGCTAAAAAGGAAAACGAACCCATTCAGAATTAAATAAAAGCTATACACAGGGGTGTATAGCTTTTCTGACTGCCCAAAGTCATTTTGGAGCAGTTTTTGGAGCAAGTAAAATTGCGTTTCGGAGCAGTTAAGAGCAGGCAAAACTGCATTTCGGAGCAGCTTGGAGCAGAATAAATATCATTTTAGAGCAATTTGAACCAGATAAAATTTCATTTTGAAGCAGTTTGGAGCAGAATAAATATCATTTTGGAGCAATTTGGAACAGATAAAATTTCATTTTGAAGCAGTTTGGAGCACGCCAAACTGAATAATGCAACATGGCTGCACACTTCAAAACCACAACGAAACTCAGAATAAACCAAAACAAAGCGCGCACTAGAAGCACGCTTTGTAGCTATTGCGTACTAAATATGGAAGAGGGGGTTGAGCGGCGGCACGGCGCATGCTTTCCTGGAAAGCTGAAAACATCGGTGGTACTATCATCGTACTATATACAGTCAAACCTCATTAATACGTAGTTGGCCGAGAACAACGTTTAGGTACACACTAAGCAATGTACAAATAACCTTCAATGCCAATTTAGCGGCTACTTTCCGGCTGAAAAAGAACTACGTCACCATGCTCTCAAACACACGCAATCAGACAGGCTATATTTGCGGGTAGGCAGCAAAAAAGTGGTAATTTTCACTTGGCGCAATGACAGCATCTTCGAACTCGATAAGGCTGTGAGCCAGTTTGTCCATGAGGCCCCGCTTACTAAATAAATTAACAAGCACAGTGTAACGCGTGCACTGGTAAACATGAACACATCTCGCTCAATGACCGCAGAAATTCGCTGTCAGAACACTGAGTGAGGAGGCGCAGCAGCAACAGCGAGCGTGCTGTCTCTCGCTTCAACGCGAACTAGACGTCGAAAGCATAGTGCATACGAAGCTAGCAGCGCTAGTTGCACTTTGTCTGCAGATTGCTTTGAAGATAAGGCCCGTGCGGGCACGCACTTTTTGAACGCCGCAGATCACTTTCAAGATACGGCGGCCGCCGCCGAAGTAAACCCCTCCCTTTATCGCCTCCCCCACCGTGTGCGACAGAAGCAGCGCGCTTCCGCCCCGCCTTTCTCTCTCTCTCTCTCGCGCGCGCGCTCGAGATAGGCGGCTGACCCTCGCAAGCTTTTGCTCGCACATACAGCACACGGCACGCGGTGACGATGCTGCCATGTTTGGACTTTACACAGAACCTCAAAGCGACGTCCACGGTGACGGCAGAAATGCGCTTCACAATAAAATGTGCTTCTGCGCGGTTACTACTTGCATTGGATTCGACGGGGACAGCGAATTCGCACCCCCAACCGGCGGCTTCTTCACGTTACCGGGAGCTAATCTCGAAGGCCATGCTTTTGTGTGTGACAATCGGCAACAGCTGCATGAGCAGGAAATACGTCATGGTGGTCACGGTTTAAGTTCACTATCGCTGGCAGCTGTCGTCCGGGCATCGCAACTCGAGAGTCTAACGTCTGCGCACATGAGATTTTGGCGATTTTGTGCCTGTGCGTGTAGATAAGAAACAAAAATAGTATGCACTAACCGTTTGGTGGGCAATGTGCAATTAAATAATGGGGTTTACATGCCAAAACCACTACCTGATTATGAGGCATGCCGTAGTGGGGGACTCCGGAAATTTGGACCAGTTCTTTAACGTGCACCTAAGTCTAAATACACGGGTGTTTTTGAATTTCGCCCCATCGAAATGCGGCCACCGTGGCCGGGATTCGATCCCGCGACCTCGTGCTCAGCAGCCCAACAACATGGCCACTGAGCAACCACGGCTGGTGGTGGGCAATGAGCGACTACGGCTTAAGCAGTCAGCGAATACATGGGGTTCAATGGAGGCTGGGTGGGGGAATCTTCGCAACTACGTTTAAACCACAATTACACGTTAGGCGGGTACGTATTAATGAGGTTTGACTGTATTCCCACACTGAGGCTCATGATGATAGCCACAAATGTTCTCAAATTATTTGGTCCAATCGACGCAGTAACAATTTCTTGGTCACCATATGTCACCGCAGAACCCTGGGCTGGCATAACGTGAAACCATTCCAATGCAGACCTGCCAGGTTCGCAGAGAAGACATTAGGGAGATCTGACGGGGGGGTGGGCCGGAGTCAAAATATTTCTTGGCACTGACGGCTGCTGGTGTGCTTCTACGACGAAACATGCGTAGCCAAGTCGGTTCTACAGCCGTGCGAGATGCTGATGTCGCAATTGCAAACAGTGCAAAATGCATGATGCTCGCCTTTCCGCAACGCCACAATACAGCCAAACTGTGGTATACTGCCTTAAAAAGATTTGAAGGTATTTCTTGCGCTCTTTACTCAACGCCATTGCCAACAACTATGTAAAGGACGCACTACACCATGCACCGGAGCGCCGAAGCCAACAAAGAACGTAAGAAAACTTCCGATGAGCGTGTGGAGGCGGCCTAGTGCTGC
Organism: Dermacentor silvarum; assembly: GCF_013339745.2. Classification (NCBI taxonomy): domain Eukaryota; kingdom Metazoa; phylum Arthropoda; class Arachnida; order Ixodida; family Ixodidae; genus Dermacentor; species Dermacentor silvarum. Next base: position 9,815,318 of record NC_051164.1, on the reverse strand, counting down.
CTACAGGAAAAACCAGCACAAGAAAGTGGAGAGAAATTACAGGGAGAATCAGACCCTAGCGCCACGCTTGTGATACCCTGGGCAGCTGCACAGTCAATTTCCTGATGCGTAGATGAAAACGACGGTGGCGCTGCGTTCGCATAAATAACAAAGCAGAAGTGATACTAGGAGCTTCAATTCTGCGCTTGACCGGCTACGCTTTTTAGACTCTTCACTGATCTCGATGTCAATCGGTGTCACGTAGCTCCAGCGCTATGTGGCCAGACTAGGAGAAGGATTCGGCCGGACACGGGTGCATTTTCGGGAGATTTCTGTTTCGGTCATACAATCGTACAAAACCATCAAAATTCGGGAGTCTCCCGGACAATTCAGGAAACCTGGCAGGTATGCCAATGTGTTTTTATTATTGCGACAGCAATAATAAATACACAATTGAAGTTTTTGAAGGTCATTTTTAGAATTTTAGTAGGGCCAATCACTTTAGATGAGAGCAGCTAGTGCACAAATGAGATGAGCATCAGTGCCCCTGTTGACAGCAGCATGATATCAAGTCAGGATCCCACTCACCAGACAGGTGAACCAGGGTGTCATTGGCACAAATGCTGCCACTTGTGGTTTCATACATGAAACGGTCAATGACCTTCTGCCGTGATGAGAACACATACAGCGTCAGCGGCTTCTCCCTGCAAAGGAAATCATGCACGGTCTCAAGCACAGGAGATGCACACAGAAATTTCAGTCAAGTAGAAACAAATTAAATCATTTTCTACTTGTTCTTATTTTAAGGTTTTATACACACTGCATGAGAGTACTCAATGTGGACAAGATTTTGCTCTATGTAATATTGCACAACTATCTTCTACAGTCATCAGGGAGGTAATTGGAGGGGTAATTGGAGATCGCAAGACAGGGGTAATTGGAGATCGCAGGGAGAGGCCTTCGTCCTGCAGTGGACATAAATATAGGCTGATGATGATGATGATGATGATCTTCTACAGAAACTGAGTTGTCGTTGAAGCGGCCCTGAAACAATGTTCGAATTAATCATAGAATGGCCTCACTATTAAAAGACGTCGCCTCACGAGTGTCCTCCACCAAAAAAAAGTTTTAAATCTTTCAACTATAAGTGGAGTTATCACACCTATCCCCGGCTTTCTCTCTCTTTTCATTCCCGCTAGCACGCCAGAAGCTACACAGCAGATAAGCCAAGAGGGCAAAGCCCCACCCAAAAGTTGAGTGTCACGTGGCGAAAGGGCAGGTCGTAGAACAATTCAGAACATGCTGAAGGGGTCGATAAAAGCGAAAATTTAGTTGTACGGAGGAAGCCTCCGGCAGTGCCGAGATATGTGGCCAGCGTGTCCACAGGAAAAGCAAATAAGTCAGTCCTCGGACGCATGGAATTCATTTGAATTCTGAAAACAAGGCGTGAAGTTTCGCGACTGTGTAGCAGGAGCAGCAATTTGAGAGACAGGGTTGTGGTCCAGTTTGGTCGAAGAGTTCATTGGCCGATGCCCATGTTCACAACCACTTGGTGCACGATGGGTTAAATAAGTGAAATCGAAGTCAGGGAGCAGTCATGCACTTGCGAAATGTTGGTGGCTGGTGCCATGGACCCCAGTTCTCAGCGTACAATTGAGGGTCAAGTTCTCAATAGTATCCGCCAGTTGGAAGGTCAGCATATCCCCACAAGGAGTCGCAGTGGTGTTGGGGAGTCGAACGAAACGTTGAACTATATGTCGGCTTTTGACTTGTTCGAAGCGCCTACACTTCATCATTATGGCCTCAACCGTCGAGATATTCTCGCCGAGAAGAAGATTGAAGGCGTTGTCGGCAATGCCTTTGAGGATATGGCCCCCTTCGTCCGCTTCTGGCACATCTCTGTCCACTTTTTGGCACATGAATAGAACATCCTGAGTGTAGGAGACATATGCTTCTGTAGTTGTCTGGGCACAAGACACAAGTTCTTTCGCCGCACAGAAACAGATTGCAAAGCTTCTGCTTGCAAATATCCCAACTGGTTACATCCTCCTCGTGCCTTTTAAACCATATGCACGCCATGACAACGTTTATAGATACTTTTTCAGTTCCGTATCTCTCCGCCGCCCCCATGGAGAGAAGGCGGCCCGTCATGATTCTCGCCACCGCGGCAATGCGGTTACGGGTTGCGCTAGGAGAGTGGGCGTCGTCTGCTAGCGGGCAGCGTCCCGCCGCAGCATCTCAGGTTCTCACCACTTCTGGCTGTGCACTGCAAAAGAAATAACTGTTCTCGGGAAGTTGCTCGGCATTTTGTTGCGGCTATTCCAGTTCGCGATTTATTTGAAACGGGCCGTATTCTGCAAGGAGTAATGTGTACGCCCAGGGATTTTGAGTGGTGGCTCAAATATCAAGAATGACGGCATTCTAAATAAACGTTAGCACATCAGTGGCCGTCAAGTGTTCACACGAATTCACTTGCCACACTAATCACGCGAATCTATTGCAGCACGAATGATACTTCCTCACAGCCGTGCGGAACAACTGCTTTCTTTATCCTAGACATCCGCGTAGCTTACTTTCCGAGCCTCAGGAGCTGGCTGCCCGTTTCAAGTTCAGCGACTGCGCAACTTGGAACCATCGAGTGCTAACTTGTTTTCTTCTATCCGAAATTCTCCACACTCATTCTACTTTAAAGAAATATTCTACATGGGCTTGCCCAATGCATGTGTATCGCGTTGCGCACGCAGTATAGACAGTGATTTTATGAGCATGATCCGTGTGCGCACACGAGGACGAAGAAAAGAACCAACTAGCCCAAGGTCAAACCTTACCTTAGATCCGTGCAGTTGCTGTTTTCAAAATGGGAAAAAGAGGAACTTTATTGACAATGGCGTTCACAAACTACATTGCCTTGATGAAGCTTTCGTGGTCACGTTTCTATCTAGACAAGTTTCGCTCTCTTTTGTTCCCTTTGTGCACCAACTGCACTGTCATTTTCTTGGCACTTCAGTCGTGCAAAAAAATGCATGCGGGTCACCAAATAAAAATGTATCAGCTCAGCTGTTAACTTCTCAGCACGGTCTGGGCAGCCAACAATATTTGTACCTTTCTTAATGAGGGCATAGTGTATGCCCCTGCTCTCATTCCGGCCACGTAAAAAACAATCTGCCGACGCTGCCCTGGTTCTTCCTCGAGTAATGCCATTGTTCAGTTGGCTGGGAGCCGTATTGTCGCACTATTCTCGACAATCTGAGCAAAATCAGTGCACTGTAGGGGAACAGGTACCTCTTGGTTAGACAGCTTCTCTTGTCGCTCTGTGGGCAAGTGCGCTTCGTTTGTGGTCACATCGTGCATAGATGCTGCATTTCTCTTTTTCGGAGATCGCCGCCGAGTCTGCTTTCTCGACAAGTAACTGGGAAGTTTGGGAAAGTTAACAGGGACTGCACCTTCCTTTGCCCAGTACGCCCGGTCGATCTCGGCGACTTCACCGTTGATAACATGCTTAAACGTCTTCGAAATGTCCGCTTCGAAAAAATGAAGGTTACAAACTTTGCACGTTTTGCTCAGCTCTTTGTCTGCGCGGGGAATAGCTCTTTTCCATTTGCCGAGAAGCTCCGGATCCAATGGCGGCGCAAAAAAGTGACACTTCAGATCTGAGTGTTGCTTTTGTAAACGCTCATACAGCCAGGTGCGTAGCAGGTTGGCATTGCGCTAATTAAGCCCAGCACATCAGAGAAAACACACCGTGTTGACGGAGTTACAAATAACTCCCGTCCGCGGCCGCACTGTTCAATAGCCCCACAAATCGAACGGACTGAAGGGGCAAAGTTCTCGCACAGGTGTGAAGACAAACGCAAGCGAAAAGAAGAATCGTGTAGAGGGGACATGCAACTGTGCCACAACTTTGAGCTCAGCCCACAGAACACCCATACAAACTTCTCAGCTAACCGGCACATGCCGTCAACGCTGCCGCCGACACCGCACAACCCACGACTGCAGCGCCCTCTCAGCGCCTAGGAAGAAATCACGCCCGCCTGGGAAGGCGCAGTTCCTGAACTGAAGTATCGGTAAACGTTGCACCATGCCTCCCAAATAAAAGATGACACTAGGTGAGCATAAGTGTCGCGTCCCGCCGATTATTGTCGCTGACCCGCTCATACATTGTCAGCCAGTCTTCGACATCCACACCGCTGGTGCAGGTGAAAGTCCCTGGGTCACGTGGATGGTTGAGGACAATGACTGATGGACCCACAGTAGGCACAGCTGACGACCCAGGAGTGGACTAGTCATCACCATCAGATATGATGTCAGAACCAATATGGCGTTCACTACTAAGATCCAGTGCCGTGTACTCGCGAGCTGAACCCGCAACCTCCACCAAAAATGTTATGGGGATACAGTCAACGTCCGATGTTTTGGACTTTCTAAGGGCCGCGAAAACTTCACGCTAAATATTTCACTATGAATACGTCCCAACTCGCCTAACTATCAGTTCTGCCGCAAAAATGTCCACAAAAACGAACGCATGCCTTTTACTGCCCCCAGGGGCTCAAATTGCCACAGGTTCGTCCGAAACAGCTCTGAAAGCCTGCCAGTATGCTTATTAGGCGTATCGGTGCTCGTACTGTGGTAGGCGACAGCGGGTGCACGTGTATAATTAAGAAATACATGCTACGTCCCGCGACAATTTTCCCTTCCCACTCTTGGCATGCTTCACCGCATAACTGAACAAGTAACTCAGCGCGATATTGCCATGTGTCTAGCGCGGCGATGACGACGACATAAGACACATCGGCACTTATGAAAAACATGGCAAGAAGAAGAAGAAGCAGTGACTAGCGCGCGGTATTTTAAAACCGTCCGTTCTTGTTACTGCCTCTGCCGACAAGTGCGTTTCGTTTGTCCCTCGAGCTTTCAACATCGTGACACTGGTGGAGGTGCTGGGTACCTGATGCTCGGGACGCCTGCTCGGACCCATACATGCAGTCCCGAGAATCAACCTCTCGACATTACTCCAGTGCGCCGATTCACCCACCGCCTGTTAGGCCTGAGCCCAGAATTCACCAGCGTTCTGGCTCCGACCAGCATGGACACTCCTACATCGGCGAATCTTCCTCCTTCACAGATGACGACAAGCCCTTCCCAGGTGACTCTTCAGCCTCCTCGCGTTCCGGATATCTTTTGCGGCGATGCATTTGAAGACGTTGAGGACTGGCTTGATCTGTATGAGAGGGTTGCCAAAGTCAACGAATGAAGCGCAGAACAAAAACTTAGGCGCGCCTATTTCGCACTAGAAGACAGTGCGCGCACGTGGTTCCAGAACCGGGAAGCGTGCTTTCAAACATGGAACGACTTTCGACGCCAACTCCTGGATACGTTCTCCTGTTCCGACCGGCGGGATTACGCCAACAGCTAATCGAAGTGCGCTTCCAGAAACCCAACGAAAGCGTCGCTATGTATGCTGAGGATATGACCCGTCTATTTCGCCGAGCTGACCCCGATATGCCTGAGACTAAGAAAGTGCGCCATCTCATGCGCGGAATTAAGGAACAGTTGTTTGCAGGCCTGGTACGAAACCCACCAACCACGGTAGACGAATTCATCAAGGAGGCCACAATAATCGAGCGAGCACTTCAGCAACGATGCCGCCACATTGACCGCCTGTCCAATACCACACCGATGAGCGCTGCCGCTCAGAATGCCACCACTAGTGAAAGCTCTCTCTCTGCGAGAGCTGATTCGCAGCATACTGCGTGAGGAACTACAAACCCTGGTTGCTCCTTCTACTGAGCCAGCAGTTGCTTCTGTTGCCGAAGTCGTCCGCCAGGAGCTGCGGCAAGGCTTTTCATCGCCCGTGCCGTGCCCCGAATCACGCCTGTTGAGTTATGCCGATGCCGTTCGTCGTCCTCCCCCTCCACCGCCGACCACGCCGTTCCATCCGCAACCTGTTACCACTCCATCATGGCAGCAGGAGCCTCGGAGACGACCACCAGCTCGCCGAACTGACTTGTGGCGCACTGCCGACCGTCGGCCACTCTGCTTCTACTGTGGGGAACCGGGCAGCATTGTCCGTTACTGCCCTCATCCAGACGTCGCGTTTGGAGGCTTTACACGTTCAGCTTCTCCGCGCTTTGAATACTGCTGTGCCCTGGACGAGGGTTACTCGCCGACCACCCAAGCCGCTTCGCCACGTCGTCACTGGCAGTCTCCGTCACCTCAACGTTCCGCTTCCCCCAACCATCCCAGTATGGCTGACGTCGTCAGAGGCCGTTCCCCCAGTCCTCACCGGGGAAACTAACGGCCGCGACCTCCGGGGGGAAGGTTGCCAACTGTCGAGAAGCCGAAAAGACCCCCCAACCGCCGCAACAAGACGACATGCCGACGACGAGTAATGCCGACGAATGTGTTCGCGCCGACCTCAGCCTTTTTGTTGACGGACATCCCGTAACAGCCCTTGTGGACACCGGTGCTGATTTATCGATTATGCGTCAAGAGCTGGTTGACCGCCTTAAAAAGGTGAAAACACCATGGACGAGGCCACACATAAGAAGTGCCGGGGGTCAGATAATGACGCCAACGGGTAAATGTACCGCCAGACTCCGCGTCGGTGATCCCAGCTTTGTTGCCACGTTTGTTATTCTCCCCGAGTGCTGCAAAGAACTCATCTTGGGGATGGATTTTCTGCGGGATTATGGAGCTATTATAAACATCCCGGAGCGTTTGGTCCCATTTTCGGCGAACCCAGATTTAGACTGGAATTATGATAGACAGCACGGGCGTTTACGACTAGCCGAGGACGTGACGATGCCGCCGCGAACCTGCTGCCTTGTGTCTGTTTCTACCGAGAGGCCTTACCACGGTGATGTGATAGTGGAACAAATCAACGTATTATTGCTCACACAGGGCGTTTCGATTGCACGGAGCATTCTGGCTTTAAATCGTGGGCATGCAGCAGTGCTGCTTACGAACTTTAGCAACGAACGCCGCCACGTCCCGAAAGGCACTGCAGTTGCGTTCTGTGATAACATAGTACAAGTAAAGGACTGCTTGGCTGTGCACGACCAAGGAACGAGTGACAAGACCATTCCGGCCCCGACAACATTGTCCGTCGACGTTTGCTCGGCCCTGTTGCCCGCTGAGAGGCAGTGCCTACTGGAACTAATACAGCAGTTTGAGGATTGCTTTTCGTGTACGTCCAAGGTCAAGCAAACACCACTGACCAAACATAGGATAATTACGGATGATGCCACTAGACCGATTCGACAGAACCCCTACTGTGTGGCCCCGAAGGAACGCGAAGAAATACAAAAGCACGTGAAGAAAATACTCGAGGATGATGTGATACAGCCGTCGAAGAGTCCTTGGGCGTCCCCTGTGGTGTTGGTCAAGAAAAACGACGGCAGCTTACGTTTCTGTATTGACTACCGCAAGTTAAATCAGGTAACAAAGAAAGACGTCTATCCGTTACCACGCATCGACGATTCACTCGACAGGTTGCGCCACGCACGCTATTTTTCCTCCATGGACCTACGCAGCGGGTATTGGCAAATAGAAGTCGACGAGCGAGATCGCGAGAAAACTGCCTTCATGACACCCGACGGTCTCTATGAATTTAAGGTGCTACCTTTCGGTTTGTGTACAGCGCCAGCCACTTTTCAGTGTCTAATGGACACCGTACTTTCAGGTCTAAAGTGGCAAACGTGCTTGGTATACCTCGACGATGTGATCGTTTTTTCGGCTACATTTGAAGAGCATCTAACCCGGCTACAGGCTGTTCTCCAAGTAGTACGCTCTGCTGGCCTCACATTAAAGCCTGAAAAATGTCATTTTGGCTTTAACGAACTCCAATTCCTGGGCCACGTCGTCAGTAGCGAAGATGTCCGGCCTGACCCAGACAAAATAGACGTGGTTACAAAATTCCCCACACCATCTAACAGGAAGGCAGTGAGACACTTCTTGGGCCTGTGCGCCTATTATCGCCGGTTTATTGCGGACTTTTCAAGTATTGCCTCACCGTTGACACGACTAATACGAGAAGATGTTCCCTTTGTTTGGGGCGAACGTGAGCAAATGGAATTTAACAAATTACGTCAGCGTCTGCTCCTGGCGTCCTGGTCAAAGTGTGCCAGTTCTGGCACACTTTGACCAGGACGCCCCGACAGCACTTCATACTGACGCGAGCAATGTAGGTCTGGGTGCCGTGCTGGTGCAATAGCAAGACGGCTCTGAGAAAGTGATAGCCTACGCCAGCAGAACTCTTTCGCGCTCAGAAGAAAACTATTCAACTACGGAGAAAGAATGCCTCACCGTTGTGTGGGCTGTTATTAAATTTCGCCGTTATTTATACGGTCGCTCATTCACCATCGTCAGTGACCACCATTCTCTGTGTTGGCTGACTAATTTAAAAGACCCCTGCGGTCGATTGGCACGCTGGAGCCTCAGGCTGCAGGAGTTCAACATGTCCGTTGTATCAATCCGCTGAGTTTGAGAACTGCTTCTAAAAGTTCGACCGTGAACGTGGGGCCTCTGTCAGTAATTACAACCGCTGGGGCACCGTGCCTAAGCACGACGTTTTCGACGAAAAAATCAAGCTGCTTCAGCTGCTGTTCCGCGCGGGCTAGCTTTTGTCTCCGCATAACGGGTGAGGTAGTCAGTGGCAACAATAATCCACCTGTTCCCTGTAGTTGAAGTTGGAAATCATCCAAAAAAATCCATGACAATTTTGCCAAAGGGCGTTCCCGGTACCTCTACAGGATGTAGGAGACCAGCTGGCTTGTCGGGTGGTGCTTTGCGTCTTTGGCAGTCAGGACAAGTGCGCAGATGATGTTTAACATCGGCTGGGAGCTTCGGCCAATAATACTTCCGCTGCAGTCGGGACAATGTTCGTGTGGAGCCCAGATGACCTTTCTCGATCACTTTCTCGGAGCCGTCTTGCCATTGCACCAGCACGGCACCCAGACCTACATTGCTCGTATAAATAACGGCGAAATTTAATAACAGCCCACACAACGGTGAGGCATTCTTTCTCCGTTGCGTGAACGACCGCTTAAGGGAACATGCACAAAAAATAAACAAAAAGGAGGATAAGGGCGCGCATTTGGTGGCCCACGTTACCGCATGTGGGTGTGACTCTCGATTTTTTGAAACTACCATTTTGGGCAGGAGTGGCAATGCCTCTTCTCGTCTTGCACTGGAGGCCTTCTTTATCAAGCTCAACAGAGATCGGTGTGTAAGTGAGCCGTCTATCTCTTTACTTGATGCCGAATTCGACTTCTTGCGCAAGCGTCTTTAATGTACACGTGCCTTTCTTATTGTCTGGTCTGCGCATGCGTGACAAGAGGATATATATGTTTGTACAATCCTTTCATTGCATTAAACAGTTGTGAGTAGCACTTGTCTTTGTTTCTCCCTTTCTTGTGTCTGTCTTTTATATTGTCATGACGTCGAAAGCTCGAGGGACAAACGAAACACACTTGTTGGCAGAGGCAGTAACAAGAATGGACGGTTTTAAAATACCGCGCGCTAGTTACTGCTTCTTCTTCTTGCTATGTTTTTCATAAGTGCCGATGTGTCTTATGTCGTCATCATTGCCGCGCTAGACACGTGGCCTTTGCCTCCCTCCCAAGGGAAGCATCGTCCCGATGCTTTGACCAGGACGCCCCGACAGCACTTCATACTGACGCGAGCAATGTAGGTCTGGGTGCCGTGCTGGTGCAATGGCAAGACGGCTCCGAGAAAGTGATAGCCTACGCCAGCAGAACTCTTTCACGCTCAGAAGAAAACTATTCAACTACGGAGAAAGAATGCCTCACCGTTGTGTGAGCTGTTATTAAATTTCGCCGTTATTTATACGGTCGCTCATTCACCGTCGTCAGTGACCACCATTCTCTGTGTTGGCTGACTAATTTAAAAGACCCCTGCGGTCGATTGGCACGCTGGAGCCTCAGGCTGCAGGAGTTCAACATGTCCGTTGTATACAGGTCAGGGAAAAAGCATACCGACGCCGACTGCCACTCTCAGGTCACCTGTACAGCCTTCTGTCACCGAGGATCCGGACACAGACGGTGCATTCTTGGGAGTCGTCGATACATTCACCATTTCCCAGCAGCAGCGTGACGACCCAGAACTGCTTCCGCTTATTGATTTCTTGCAAGGCTGGGGCAAAGACGTGCCTCGCCTGTTTGGACGCAGTCTGGAGTGATTTTGTTTGAAGGACAATGTTCTCTATAAGAACTTTTCTCCGACGGGCAGCACCTACTTACTGGTCGTGCCTGCTTCACTTCGCAATGAAGTTCTCACAGCGTGTCACAATGAGGCCACCTCAGGTCATCTGGGCTCCACACGAACATTGTCCCGACTGCAGCGGAAGTATTATTGGCCGAAGCTCCCAGCCGATGTTAAACATCATCTGCGCACTTGTCCTGACTGCCAAAGACGCAAAGCACCACCCGACAAGCCAGCTGGTCTCCTACATCCTGTAGAAGTACCGGGAACGCCCTTTGGCAAAATTGTCATGAATTTTTTTGGATGATTTCCAACTTCAACTACAGGGAACAGGTGGATTATTGTTGCCACTGACTACCTCACCCGTTATGCGGAGACAAAAGCTAGCCCGCGCAGAACAGCAGCTGAAGCAGCTTGATTTTTCGTCGAAAACGTCGTGCTTAGGCACGGTGCCCCAGCGGTTGTAATTACTGACAGAGGCCCCGGCCCACGTTCACGGCCGAACTTTTAGAAGCAGTTCTCAAACTCAGCGGCACAGCCCACCGGAAAATGACAGCCTATCATCCCCAGACAAATGGACTAACGGAGCGCTTGAACAAGACAGTCGTAGACATGCTTTGCATGTATGTCGACGTGGACCATAAGAACTGGGACGAGATTTTGCCTTATGTAACCTTCGCATATAACACCGCTCAACAGGAAACGACTCGCATGACACCATTCAGCTTGGTACATGGTCACGAAGCCACGACAACTTTGGATGCAATGCTGCCCCATGAGTGCGACGATATCCATGCAGATGCTGAAGAATTTGGTCAACGTGCCGAAGAAGCCAGACAGCTTGCACGTGTACGCATCCACCACCAGCAAGACCAGGACGCAATGCGGTACAATCGTCGGCACAAATTTGTCGCCTACACACCCGGCGAGAGAGTGTGGGTTTGGATACCCATTCGGCGTAGGGGACTTTCTGAAAAACTACTAAGGCGATATTTTGGCCCATACATAGTTATCCGACGACTGAACGACGTGAATTACTAGGTCATGCCCCATGGTGAAGCTTGTTCGCGGCGCCGCCAGCAAGCCCCCCGAAGTGGTGCATGTGGTGCACATGAAGCCGTACTTTTCCAAGTGACTCGCGTTTTAGTGTCTCGTACATGCATAGTCAAGTTGCGCATCGGGACGATGCTTCCCTTGGGAGGGAGGCAAAGGCCACGTGTCTAGCGCGGCAATGATGACGACATAAGACACATCGGCACTTATGAAAAACATAGCAAGAAGAAGAAGCAGTGACTAGCGCGCGGTATTTTAAAACCGTCCATTCTTGTTACTGCCTCTGCCGACAAGTGTGTTTCGTTTGTCCCTCGAGCTTTCGACGTCATGACAATATAAAAGACAGACACAAGAAAGGGAGAAACGAAGACAAGTGCTACTCACAACTGTTTAATACAATGGAAGGATTGTACAAACATATGTATCCTCTTGTCACGCATGCGCAGACCAGACAATAAGAAAGGCACGTGTACATTAAAGACGCTTGCGCAAGAAGTCGAATTCGGCATCAAGTAAAGAGATAGACGGCTCACTTACACACCGATCTCTGTTGAGCTTGATAAAGAAGGCCTCCAGTGCAAGACGAGAAGAGGCATTGCCACTCCTGCCCAAAATGGTAGTTTCAAAAAATCGAGTCACACCCACATGCGGTAACATGGGCCACCAAATGCGCGCCCTTATCCTCCTTTTTGTTTATTTTTTGCGCATGTTCCCTTAAGCGGTCGTTCACGCAACGTTCAGTTTGGCCGATATACAACTGCCCACAAGGGTGCAAGGGGATGGCATAGACAACCCCTCACAACACCGCATAACACTGCAGTATCGAGGCGAAGCTGACTTTCGGGAACCGGAATTGTGCAACGCAGCGTGCATAACGAGTTTCGAAGCCATTGGCGAGGATTACAAATGCAGACTCGGTGCCATTGCTAACAGCGATGAATTGTTTCAATGAAAAGCACGGCATCGAACAGCAAGAAGCTTGGTAGCAAATGTTGAAGCAAGTAGGCCTAGCTTTGCTGCGGTGGTGGCTACGGCTGTCAGCGGATCTGCGCGCGAGAGCGCAGATTCGAGGCGGCGAGATAAAATGGCAACGGTGGTGGCTTCAATTAATACCGTTTGGGACTTGCAGTCATGGAAAAAAAAAATGGAAAATCAAACGGATAAGGTTTTTTGCATCCGCAATTTTAGACGTTTTTACACATTGACTCTATGGGGTACGTGGCGGTGCCGCGAAAGCGTCCGAATTATCGGGCATGTCCAAAAAATCAGGCATCCTGAAAATCGGTTGTTGACTGTATTATGTTTAGTAAGCACAGCCCTGCATCCAAGACCAAGGTCAGCACTAGCACAGCGCCAGCCAAAACCGGTGTCTTTGTCAATGTGTAAACACCCGTCACAATATTCAAACAAGAGTGCCCAGATATATATGATATGGGTTAAATTATGACCAGCACTGGATAAAATTTCAAAATCTTTTTAGTCGCTGAAGAGGCGACCGAGCTGGTTTCCACAGCACAGCAGCCCAATGCTCTGCCCATACCCAGTGTCCATGTTGGAGTAAAAGAGGTTGGATGCAGAAGTTCCAAAAGAATGCTAATCGCATTAAATACACGAGATGCAGCTTTGTTACTGCTAGCTTACCATGTAAATTAACTTCTCTTTCAAACGAGCTTTCATAATGAAAAGTGGTGTGTTGTCACCGCAAACCTATGCAAAAACTTGCTCTGTCATCATTTTGTGATGAAAATGGCTATGAAGCTGGCTTTGACGACATGCTGCTGTCAACACTGCGAATTCATTTTCAGTTTTGAATTCGGCTTTATAAACAGGTGATTATCAGATAGATAATATTGAAAAAAGGTGCAAGTTAGAATGGGGTAAATCATTCATTCTGAGCTGCCATTTCAATTCCATTTCAATTCAATTTGGACATAAATAAATACGCAATGTGAAATATGTCCCCTATATTTGAAATGTCCAATATGTGAAATATGTAGCTGCCACTTCTGCTTGAAAATCTGTATAAAATCGGCAACAACAATTTTTCCTTAGTGCCGCTCAGGCACTGCAGCCAATGGCGGATGCATGTTGACCAGTCAAGTTGGAACTGCAGTAAAACCTCGTTAATTCTGATTTCACGTGACTGATCGAATGTTGAATTATCGAGGGTATCAAGAGAACAAGTGCTCACTAAATGAACAAGTCTTTATTTACTGAATGAATCAACAAATCCTGTATCTATTTTGCACAAAAACAGTTCTGAAGCTGCAATTCTCATCTCCTGACAGATTAGCACTCTCATTGGTGAAGGCCTCGAGACTTCCTTCGCAGTGCGGCCATGGTGCAAGACCCTCATCTTCATCTCAGATATGCATTTTACTACTGCGTGACCACGCAGTTCTGTGCAGAGAGCAACTATACAGACTATGCGAATGACAACCACACAGTTCAAAGGCATGCAGCCAACGCACGCACTGAGTCAAAACTAGACTACTGCTCGCCACAACTGCACCATATAAAATATTTGTAAAAAGGAAATTAAACAACCAGCTTGCACCTTAGTGTGCTCCATTCATTCAGCTATGCACTGCAAAAAGAATTATTATCATATCTGCAACTGGAGCTGAGATATCACATTTATGGATGCACTGAGAGGCCAAAATTTGCATTTTGAGAAAAGTGAGAAAAACAAACAAAAGTTTTATTTAGACAAGAACATTGAGAAAAATGAACACATTTGCTCTCGCACACTACTAATATGCTCCCAGGGCATAATCACTTTGATCACTGCCACCTTTATGGCGCTTCTTCAGTGTTTGCTGCACATTGTCTGCAGATGCGCGTTTGCGTGCAGATGAAACCGATCGCCACTTGTCCTTTTCTCTCGTGCGTTTAGTGCTTCGCTGGCCAGGATTCATGCTTAGCTCATGTAGGATTCCCGCAGAGGTTCTTTCACGGCCTGCATTAAAGTTCATTACTGCTTCTGCCACAGCTGCAATCAATGGTGAATAGAGATGCATGCCTCTCTTTTGGAGCGAGTGCCCATATTAGTGAGTGCAGGCTCTCATCACTTTTCTGAGTTTTGGCGCGCACACACCGGTCAAGAAGCTTCTTATCAGATAGCCGCTCGTAGATAGGCAGCAGAGCTTTGGCCACATGATCGGGAAGGTTATAACGATTTCTTGGTGCTGGCTCTTCTACAGCTTTCACAGCATTTTACCGGCACCAAGAATTGGGACCAGTGGGACAAAGGCTGTGATTGGACAGACTATCATTCGATGTTACATGGTGATATGTCACCATCACAGCCTCATGCATTCCCTCAATGTCATCACTGTGTGACTTGATTGCCCAGCCGTAATACGAGCTGAGCTTGTTGACAAGGTCACCCGTCAACCCTCCTTTTCCACCTAATGGTTTGGAGTAGCACCCCTTGTGTTTTGTCAGCAGATTACGGAGGGCTGTCCCCATGCGCTTCTGCACATGGTTGACGCATTCCTCTTTCTGAATATCTATATACCCATAGACTTCAGCCTCCTTTAGGGCAAGGAACGTCCTGCTGTTGCCATCTGACAAAACTGTCGTATATCTGAGGTGGTGCTTCTCCCAAGACCTTCTGAACAGAATAAGGCCAGCCTCAACCTTTATTTCGCCAGACTTCTTGTCCGTATTTATTTGGCATACGTGACTGGCCTTCTATTCTTCATAGTGGGGGTCATGAGGTTTCGATCCGCATTCGCAACCAGCACAAAAGTCGCCGAGGACAACGTAGCCCAAAACGAGCCCCGAAAGAAGTTCAATAACCGCGCCAACTCCGATGTAGGACGAATGCCCGCGGGTCATCCAAGATCCGTCGTAGGACACGGCAACGTTCCCAGGATTGTCCGGGCTGAGCTCGCTGTACAATTTCCGAACAGATTCTACGCTCACCTTTTCTTGTTTCTCGGCTGCACCGAGCCGCGGCGGGCATCAACTTCAGCTTCTGGTAGGCTTCCCATGTTTTCGTGTGCAGTCCGCGGTGATAAATATTCATGATGGTGAAAATATCGTTGAGGGCCGTTTGTCTGTTGCCAGTGGCTTGCATGGCACGCGCAGCGAGAATGTTTATCGCAAACGGGTTCACTTTTGTATCACGTGTGGCGAGCTCCACACCGTAGCTTTGTCACCGCAGTTTATTTATTTATTTATTTGGTACCTGCATCGCCTTTGCAGGCATTACAGCAGGGGTGTATACAAATCGCGACAAAAATTGTTTATCAATTTTAAAAACACAAAGCGCGGTAAAATTCATCATTAGATTCAATACCTACAATATTTGACGGAAGAGCGTTCCAGTCCCTCGTGGTTCGACAAAAAAATGAGTATCGCAAGGCATCACCTTTAAAAGGAAGTTCGTAAAGTTTCAAGTTATGGTCCCTTCTGCGTGAAATATACGATGGTGGCCTAATATACTTTTCTCTTTCAACGCCTGTTTTAGAATAATATATATTATGAAAAAATTTAAGTCTAAAGTTCTTTCTTCTGTCCTTTAAATCCTGCCACTGAAGTTTACGCTTGCTTTCAGTGATACTGAGGTTATTATTGTAATTTCCCAATACAAATCGGACTGCCCTATTCTGGATTTTTTCAAGTAAATTAACTGACTCACCAGTATAAGGGTCCCAACAAACACACGCGTACTCAAGTACCGTACGTACGTGGGTAAAATATAGTCGTTCTTTCAGTGTACTAGGTAAGTGGCCAAAATTTCGACGTAGGAAGCCCAGCTTACGTGCCGCCTTTCTTCTAATCTCCTGTACATGCCTGTTCCATCTTAAATCTGAGGTAAACAAAACACCTAAGTATTTGCATTCGCTAACCCTGCGTAGGGTAACGCCATTTACTTTGTACTCATATGACTTATGTGAATGTTTCCTTGTAAAGGTGATGTTTAAACATTTAGAAACGTTAAGTGACATTTTCCATTTGGCACACCAAGATGAAACGCTATCCAAGTCAGTCTGAAGAGAAGAAAAATCAGAATCGCTATCAATAACCCTATACACCACACAGTCATCGGCGAACATCCTGAAAGTCGACGTAATACCTCTAGTAATATCATTTATATATAACAAAAATAAGAGAGGCCCCAAGACTGAGCCCTGGGGCACTCCAGAGGTCACCGCAGCAAGATCAGACGATGCAGATCAGACGATCAGACGAAGCAGTTGGAGCAAACAAGTAACAGCTTCACGGCAAGGCCGTATTCGCGCTCGTCTTGGCAGAGTTTTGCGTTTCCGCCGCATATCTTGCACTGTAGACGTTGAAGGGTGTTCACCAGTTCCAAACACATCACGATGAAACTAGTCTCGTCAAGCGGGCAGCCACTGGAATCGCTCGCGGCCAACAAGTCCGACTTGCGTTGCGTTGCTGCAGTCGATGCAAGCTCTTGAACTTTGCATCGGCTTTTTTCTTACCTTCATTTATTTCTGAAGGCGCCCGGATAACTGTATCAACCCGAACGCGGCCAACGTCAGGGGGATCGGGGGCACTTGTTGACGGGGCTGTTAGGCCTAATCATGCAGTGTGCACCTCGGCGGCTCCGTCGCTCGATGCCTGCTGTCGCTCATCTTCAATTTGCAGTTCGACCTCGGTGCATCTCAATCTTTCAATAACTCTTCTGACGTTCCGGATCAGTGACTTCCTTCTTTTCTTGCCAGACTTGTGTCGGCACACAAACTTTCTTGCTGACATCGCGGCAAGTCGTAATCGAGTCGGACGACAGGACAAAATGCGCCCGGCGCCCGCGTACCGAAGCGAGACGCGCTGCAGACGATTCTCTCAGCCAATCGCATAGCCAGCTTTCGTCACGTGCCCTAAGCAACCAATAGCAACAGGCATTTTATAATTTTTTTGCACCGTTTCTCTACCGGTACCGGTGACTAGAAAGAAGCACTGGCGCATGAAAATTGAAGACGAAAAGCTGCTCTTTCAAATGAGACCAACATGGCGGTGAGCGGGGCTGTAGCACGGAAGCTGTGCGTCGCTTAAATTGCATCGTTTTCGGTTCGGAATCTACACAAATTGAACCACCTTTAACGCAAAAAATTAATATTGCGGTTGAAATAGATGCGTTTCAGATATCAAACTTTGCAAATTAGTAGAATAATGAATGTAGATTCCGAAAATAGCATTTTCCAAAATTCAATATTTTCGTTATTTTTCGGTGCCAAAGACCCGTGTCCCCCTTAACCACACTGTTAACCTACTCTGTTTTCCCTCACACAATTCATAACGTCCAGATAGATTCCTTGGTCATTCAAATATTTCGGTGTCGCGCTATAAAAAACGACCTCACATGGAACTCCCGCATCACTGGCATTGTATAGTCAGCTAACAAAACACTGGGACTCTTATGACGTTATTTAGGTATGGCTTTGAAACATGTTTAGTTACATGCCTACAAAATGCTTATCTGACCAAAACTAGAATATGCATCTTGAACCTGTACCGAGAACATTTAAAAAAAGATCTCGAACAACCTAAGATCTCGAACAACCTCAACACAGCGAGGTTCACTTATCCTTATTCTTTCAACACGAGTGTTTCTAAAGCTTACTGCATCAGGCACCTTACACTGTACACGCCATACATCACTGCGCACTGGCTATCCTATAGAGTTTCCTACAATAATTACCAGAGGGCCCTCTGGCACTGCGACCGTTCAGCCACCGTGGAAACGATGGGTAGCGCATGGATTAGTCCGATCTTCGTGCTTGTGGATTCAGACATTCTTGCGACTTCGTTTACTCTGCTTTATCTGCCTTTATTGGCCTAAATTCAAAGGCAGTCTATACTTTTCCAAGTGCAGAAGACTCTGCAAGCATGCACAATTGCAACTAATTGAAGCGGTTAAGCCTGTCGAGGTGGCCAAATCGAAATGCACCAAGCGTCTCAACGCTCTGGCTTGCCTGCAAGAAATTCGTAAGGCTGTTCTATGTCACGTGTTGATGCATGCATCCGTGGCGTAACGGTTTCAATATCGTGCTTCTGTGCTAGAGGTCCAGTGTTCAAATCCTGTAGTCAGGCTATTTGATTAATTTGTATTTAATTATTCATTACACATTACTTTGTTGAAAATGACGAGTTTACAAAGTCACGAAGCCGTTTGAAGCTAGAAGGATGAAGTTCAGGCAAATACTTTCCCATAATTCCCATGCCGGCTGACTGCACCTGCCACAGGCACTAGCGCCACAGCTCCCGCTAGTAATTATTGCATGAAACTATGCATAACAGCCACTCCAATTTTCACACCCAAGCTCGCGAACTACTATTTCTTTAGCCTCATTTTTCTTCCGGGCAGCATCGGACTGGACAGACCTTTGCCACCAAGTTGCACCTATAAGTTGTCCATCAATGATCTTGCACAAGCTAACAGAACTGTATTCCAATAAAACAGCAACATGTATGCAATATTTTGTAACACCCTTATGTTGTAACACACTTTAGGAGTGTTAACTCCTAAAGTAGGGGTCCTTAAGGAAATAAACTGATATTGTTAACACTGTTGCGCAAAGCAGCGAAGGGACAAGACTTGGGCAAGAAAAACAATGCACGACACTCAAGTCCTGTCCCTTCATTGCTTTGCGCAACATTCAATTGTGTCGAACCAACTTGCATAATCTTCCTGACGAACTGAACTGAATTATTCAGGATGCAGCCATGGTTGCTGACTATGCATTTCTAAAGACTGCGTCGTCATGTGTAGTGGCAAACACAACAGCACTCCTGCACGGTTCCCGCTGATGAATAAAAAAATCCATTTCGGTTAGGTGCTAGGGCCACTGTAGCTTTTTTGCGTCGCATAATCGTGGTGCTCCGCTCTTAGAGCGCTCCGATTCAGTCAAAATTGGTGCGTGGCCATATACATCCAAATTGGGGAGAGTTTTATGCCAAATGCATATGTCTGCTGAGACTAGGAACGAGTCTGAATTAAGCAATTTTCTGAACTAACGAGGGTCAAATAAACAAGGTTTGGCTGTATCAGGCAGGGAGCCAGGAACTTTGGTTGGGGATCATATGATCATATACATGAAAGCAACTTGCAGAAAAGTCGGCAACAAAGAAATTTTTTCTATCGATTAAGGACATAGTTTACTGTGCAAATACAACAAGCGGGGAGCAAACAAGTAGTTGCCACTTGTGAGCAGCCTTTGCTGGTGCTCGTCTACCAGCCAAATACATGTAAAACACTTCTGGCGCCCGTCAAACTTCTATCAAACTGTAACAAAAGAACCGCTGTGATCCAGGGTTCACCCGGCACCTTTACAACTGTTAATTTCTGGCTATACTTATGGATGTTCTACCATCTCAATTTGGTTTTGCCATTTTTTATGTACATGTAAACCTCGATATAATGAACTTCAATACGCGTTGAACGCATCCCCCTTACAAGTCCGCAAACCTTGATATGACGAACTTCAATACACTTGAATGTCATTATAATGAAACCGGATTTAACAAAATAATGGATATAACGAAGTAAAAGCAATTCCCCTTGAAATCTCCACAGAGATCCATGTATTTAAAAGCTCGTTTTACTGAAGTAAAATTGTTCTGCCAATGAATATAACAAACTAGATTCATCTCCGAAACCAAAAAAGCCGGCAGATCCCACACCCTGTGGAAATGGATGTTATGCAAAGCAGTGTGCAGCCTATCAAGTTAACGAAACGGCCATGACAGCACCAAGACGTAGGCAGCTGTTTCACGACCTACATGGCACGCATGTCATGACCTACCATTTATGTTCGTCATACACTCTTGTCCTACAATGCTAATTTTGGTACATACAGTAAAACCTCATTAACTCGACTCTTGTTAATTCGGAAAATCGGATAATTCGGACTCGTCCTCTGGTCCCGGCTGGCGTATACGTTCTTCAATACAATCAAACTCTCGTTAATTCGGACGTATTTGGCCGCACATCGGTTAATTCAGACAACTTTCGGAGCTCGGCGAGTGAGAAGCACCGCAAATGTGCGACGCAAAAGAGCAAAAACGGCACTAGAGCCCAACCGAAACGAAGCGGCGGAGTCCGCATCGCCATAGTCGTAGCGGAAATCGTATGTGAATGACAGCAACGCCGGAACGCTTCGTGCCTGTTTGTGCCCTTAAAGCCTTTACTCATGAGTTAACACCGCGTTGCCCGCGGGCTTTCGTAATTGCATAGTCGCCATCCCATGATCGCATCGACAGTGACCGCGGTTTCTTCCGCAACGGTTGCGGCAAACAGTAGTTGACTCAGTACGCGTGTCAGCCACGTGCCTAAAAAACTGCGTAGTCGCCATCCATGATCTTATCGATAACGACCGCGGTTCCGTCCGCAGTTGTCGCAGCGAACGGTAGTTTCGTTCCGACTCGGTGCGTGCGTCGGCCGTGTGCCTTTAGCACCGTAAAGTCGCCGTTGATAATTGCGTCGATTGCGGCCGTGGTTTTCTCGACAGTGGTTGTTTCGTTTGTGCTCGATGCAAAGCTTGTTGAGGATGAAGAGCACCGTCTACATCGCGAAGGATTGGCGATCAGCTCACAGGCGAAAACATAATTGGGATGTACGCGTGGTAGTGCAAAGCGTGTCGCAAATGAATGCGCGCGCCGCGGCTGTGCTGCGAAGCAAGTCACGAGCCCTCAGCCACGATATGTCACGAGCCAATGAGCCACGATATGATGAGAATTTCAGCTTCCACTCTGCTTTTGTGCGAAATAGCAACATGATTTCCTCATTCATTCACTAAATAAAAGTGTGTTGACGTAGTAAGCATTCGCTTATTGTTTTTTGGATACCCTCAATAATTCGACATTCCTTTAATTCGGGCATTTCTTTCGGTCCCATGAAATCCGAATTAACGAGGTTTTACTGTACCAAGTTAACGAAATGGCCGCGAGAGCACGAAGACGTAGGCGGCTAGATAGATAGATACATAGATAGATACTGTCAAAGTGGCAAATGTTAGCCAAGAAATGCTGCGCATTTAAAAATACCGACCGTTGCACACTGAGCATATCGCTTTCAGTCGTGTTCCACACTCATTCAGCGCAGCAGTTCGAAATTCCCACGTTGAGTATGCTGTCGAGCAACACTGTTTTTTCTCACCACCATGCACAAGCAGTACTTCTTTCAATCTCATCGCACCTCTCTCTCTCGCCGAGTGACGTAGCTGACAGAGAGCTAGGTGCACCCTCCGAGATTGCAATCTCGGAGGCTATGCCTAGCTGTGCCACGCCACGTATCGATGTTGATGCTTACGTGCAGCGTGCTAAAAACCAGTGCTTCTCTCTCCCTGCTGCGCACCACGCTGTGCTGACGCAGCTAGGCATGACCTAGAAGAGTGCATGAAGCCAGCATGTTTCTCGCCAAGCCGGCGAGCTCACTGAATACTAAAATACTGTACACGTTACTGAGGGACCATGAGAAAGCGGCAGAGTTTCGCTTCAAAGGCCGAACGCGTCCCCTTACAAGTCCGCATTTCTGGCGCAGTGCCAAGCTGTCGGTCGCATACTTCGACGGGTTTCACGACAATATGAGCGAGCTAAGTGGAAACCGGAAGCAAAAAATGATCACATTGGAACATGAGGCCGCTATCGTGATGGCTGTCGTGTTAGGTGCTAAAAAGTTGCATGCTACACATGCCGGAGGGTCTTTCGCTGTTGTTTTGGTGAATTTTCATCACACACGTGGCTGCGTAGCGGTTCGGCAACTTACAGAGCCATAGTGTTCTTTGCATGTTTAAAGTTGTGCTTACCATTGGACATCATCATCATCAGCCTATATTTATGTCCACTGCAGGACGAAGGCATCCCCTTCATGTTTGTTATAACAAGGTTCGAGTACTGTTATCACTTTCACGTGATTTTACGTTACTGCATCAAACATTTTGCAAAGCGGACAGAAAATTTCCTGGCCCTCAGCGCAGACAGCGAACTTGGCACCGCACCAGAAACTCTGGTGGTCAATACGGCGACACATCCCATGCACAGTCACACGAAATCTCGCGCAAGTGATAGTTACATATTTACTTGTTTGTAACGCCGATTTTTTTCATGATGTTGCTTCACCTAGACCCTTGCTGGAATAACAGCAAAATTGGCCATTCTGAAACAAATATTCCAAAGCCATGGTTTTTAATGTTACATTGGCAACCTGAATCTTTATGTCTCAATCCAATCCATAGACAAGTCTACCAAAGTAAAAACTTAATTTTTCAAACTGACACCATTTTCGCCGTGCTTGTGACTGGTCTTACAGTTAAAGGTGCTGCCGTGCCCTATGGCGTTCATGTTTCGGCTCTGATCATTCACGACATAATGCGACGCATCACATTCGGTATGATGTCCACTTTGAGAGACAAGCAATTTTGATGGCTGAGGAGCTGGAACCCTCCGCCGCAGCTCGGCATCAGCTAGTCTACCCTCAAGTTGCAATCGCCATCGCATTACATTTGAGTAAATGTGCTATCTCCGAGAGTGATCGTAGTCGAGCACAAAATGAACCCACAGCAACCTTCAAGAAAACATGCTCTGCCACCATCTCGTAACGACAATGACACTGGGTCTGACAGCTGTGACGGTAAGCTGTTGCCAACGCCGCAAACGCAGCTTCGGTTTCGTAACCGATTGTAACATGCTGGCAATTTTCAGACCCACAGTAAAAGCTTTCCAATGTATCCCAAAATTCTTGAAATTTGAGTTAGATAATGCCTATACAGTTAGGAACACAGAAAGCACATACGTTTATAAAAGTATGTATTGCTGAGGAATGACATGCTCAACGTACAGTAAAATACATCCAACAAAATTATAGCAGAAACAATAGAATACAAGCCTAAGATACTTTTACTAAACAATATTCGCTTATCACCTTACCATATCGCTATGACGAAATTCTTCAAAGAATGTGACCATTTTACCAAGCTTGGCGAACACTAGCGCAACTAACCGGAAAAGAAAGAAGAAAAAAAGTGTACTTGTGTGTGTGTGTGTGTGTGTGCACGTGTGTGTGTGTGTGTCTGTGGGGGGGGTGATCCACCAACCTCTCATTGATGAACTCAATTGCTTCGTCTGCACTGTTCACCCTCAGGATGGGCAGCACTGGACCAAAGATCTGCGTGGCATAACAAAAGCATTAGGCTGGACAAATCTTTACTTTGTCCATAAACAGCATCCTGCCTAGGTAATGGAGCACAAGTCAGCACTCCGGTATTCTTTCAGTGATATTTTAAATCCATAAAACAAAGAAGCAAATACATTAACCTCTTGAGCTGTTGATCTCAATAACAACTATTCCCACCACAGGGTTAGTAAGACACAGCTCTCTTAAGTAAAACAGTTTGTGATGTCGTTATGGCCGGACAGGTATATTAAAGGGATACTGAATAAAAATATGAGCATTTTCACCTTTAATTAATTTTTTGGAATGGTACTTTTTCTTTGTTCTTCTTGCTTGGACTTTGTAAAGTCTGCAGTATTTTGTAAATAAATTCAAGAAATGAAGAACACATCGGAATTGAGCCCACAAGACATGCTTATTCCAATACACAGTAATCATATCACATTTTTTTCAACACATCACTGTTTTTCCTGACGTTTATGAACGCATGCCAACCACAAGCCAGGCTGTGCAAGGCAGCACGCCGACAAGCGTGACATCATGCCTACCCATAACAGCAGATACAGATGCAGACAGCCAGCCTTGGCATAGCTTGGCATATGTATGCCCAGAGCAGTAAAGAATAACGGGAAAGGCAGGAAGGATCGGAATATCCAGACTGCATTGTAAAAAAAAAAAAAAGGAAGGATAAAAAATGCCAGGCCTGCGCGGCACACGCAGCACAGTCACAGCGTAAGCTAGACAAGCGTTTCGACAGTACTACCTACTAATTTGAGTGAATGCGTCACGAACGCACTTGGGACGCCGTCGCCCATGCAAGCCGACAGGTTCCATCGCCGATGGCTAGCACCGTTCCGCTCAGCCAATCAAGCACTTGCGTGGCTCAGTGGTAGAGTATCCGCCTCCCACGCAGCGGGCCTGGGTTCGATCCCGGTAGAGAGCAGGTACTTTTTTTTGCATGTGACAGTGGCTACGGGGCGGCGGCATCATCGCGACCAGAAACGGCTATTGGAATGAGCACATAACAGCTTACACTATAAAAGTTGTGCACATCCCACGCACTGGGGGAAATGACAAATCTATGTTATACGAAGAATTTCACAGGCATCTGGCTATGCAGCATTGTTTGGGGTTTCGCAAAGCGTTAGCAGACTGACGTATGCGTTTATGTGAATCCGATCATTGTTTGTGTGTCACGCAAGTACGGTGAACTATAATTAACGCAAGTGCGTGTATGACGGCAGTAGCAAGGTGACGACGACGGTAACAACTGTATGATTTCTACAAACGATCGAATTGGTGCAAACGAGCAGCATGGAGGTGCAAGATGGGTAAGAAATGCACAAACGAAATGCTCACTGATGGCAGCACATGGTACCACTTCGAGGACACAAATGGGTGACGTGCCAACGATGCTGTAGCACAACCTGAAGCCCGTGTCCTTTTATGGCCATTCAGACGAGTGGGGTGGTGCACTGCTCGTCTTGGCCAAGCCGTGCTGACGCTGCCACAGTGAACTTAGGTACAGCGCTGTCGTACTCGGACACTATGTGCACCAGGAAAGCGCAGGCCTCGAAGTTTAATGAAGTGGCCTGGTAATGACGAGAAGGGCTGAGAAAGTGTGGTAGGAGTCTCGGGAGGAACGAGGTGGTGGCTGAGCGTTGCTGTCCAGCGTTTGGAAATACCCCCCCCCCCACTCATGGGAAACTTCCTTTTCAATCGCCATTTGAACAGATGCAACCAACATGTATGTTCTGCTGCCCAGATGCTGGGATCTTCTCACGCACGCCACCTGGCTGGAGCGCAGGTAGCACGCAAGAATCAGAGGCGAGAGTCTGATTACAAAGCTGGAATGACGCAACGATGATGCAGAAACACGAATGCAGCCGTCCACCCAAGTTAGTAGAAAACTGGGCCCCCTGGGTTGGCATAAGTTTTGCCATGGTAATAATTTCATGACGTGCATGCATGTATGCATGTCATCAATTTATGTCATTTCTGCAATACATATGCCATGACATCCATGAGAATCATGTCATGGCTTGACCTACAGACATGCCATGATTGCATTCATGGCATGCATGCCAATCATGTTATGACATGCATGTCATGGCATGCCATTCATGTCCCGATATAGCATACCGGCCCTATCGGTGGCCGTCAGTTGATGGTGCACCATTGTGAATTGCGTAGGCATGCTTTTATTGACAACTGTATAAAACAAAGCAACGTCATCTGAAGATGTTTCTTTTGTACTTCTTGACAAGGATATGATTAAGTAAAGCAATTGCGCTCCGTCCATTCACGTCCTTGTTCCCTTCTTCATCTTTTTGCCAGTGCAAAAAACTCAGCAGAACATAATCATGAAGGATACCTGTCTTTCGAGCATATAAGCAAGGACGCCAGATCTACGCATTGCACGCCTGTCCCATGTGTCCTGAATCATTCTATGCCACAAGGTTAGTGAACAAAGAAACTGCGCATCATTGCATGTCATTCACCACTGTCTGTACCACTTCATACAGGGGGGAGAAGCAACCTAGCAGGTAATGTATTTGGTTGGAGATGCAGGCTGCAAAAGAGTACCATATTTACTCGACTCTAACGTACCCTCGATTTTAACGCGCACCCGTTTTCCGTGAGGACAACAAAAAAAAAAAGTCTTTTACAGTACCGTGCACCTCATGCTTTCAAACAGAAATACAACTTTCTCTCATTTGGAAAAACAGCTTTTCTCCCGATGCGCTGAAGTTGCAATGAATAAAAAAAGTCGCAGCTTCGCTCTAAAGGAGAAGCATCGAATGCGACAGCAAATTAGTAGACCGCTATACGAAGTATGGGTCTACTTAAGGGTATGGGCAGCAACAATGGAGACGAATTACAACAAATGATTGAGGACCTTAATCGAGAAAGTGTAAGAGTTGGGTTGAAGATGAATATGCAGAAGACAAAGATAATGTTCAATAGCCTGGCAAGGGAACAAGAATTCAGGATCGCCAGTCAGCCTCTCGAGTCTGTAAACGAGTACGTTTATCTAGGTCAATTACTCACAGGGGACCCTGATCATGAGAAAGAAATTTACAGAAGAATAAAATGGGGTTGGAGTGCATACGGCAGGCATTGCCAAATCCTGACTGGGAGCTTACCACTGTCGTTGAAGAAAAGAAAAGTGTACAATCATTGCGTTCTACCGGTGCTAACATATGGGGCAGAAACATGGAGGTTAACAAAGAAGCTCGAGAACAAGTTAAGGACCGCACAAAGAGCGATGGAACGAAAAATCTTAGGAGTAACGTTAAGAGACAGGAAGAGAGCGGTGTGGATCAGAGAACAAACGGGGATAGACAATATTCTAGTTGACATTAGGCGCAAGAAATGGAGCTGGGCGGGACATGTAATGCGTAGGATGGATAACCGGTGGACCATTAGGGTTACACAATGGATACCAAGAGAAGGGAAGCGCAGTCAAGGTAGGCAGAAAACCAGATGGGATGATGAAGTTAGGAAATTCGCAGGCGCAAGTTGGAATACGCTAGTGCGAGACAGGGGTAATTGGAGATCGCAGGGAGAGGCCTTCGTCCTGCTGTGGACATAAATATAGGCTGATGATGATGATGATACGAAGTAAGGATAGCAGTTTTATTGGCCGTATAAACTTGCAACCATTCGCTTACTAAATAAATTACCAAGCAAGGTGTCACACGTGCACAAGCTGAACACATCTCGCTCGTTGACCGCGGAAACAAACTGTCAAAACGCTGGAGTGACAAAGTGCGGCGAGCGAATTGCCCTTCGTGCTAGCATGCCTCTCGTTTCAACTTGGCGAAAACACGGCGCGCGGCAGATTTTCTCCGTCACAGAATGCATAGAAGATAGGGCCAAGGCGATCATATCGCCAAAGTGGATCGTCGCAGATTACATCCTGCTTCGGTCCACTGAAACCGTTCCGCATTGCTTTACTGGCGAAAATCCTCTCCTCTGTTTGCGCCAGTCCCGCACGCAAGTTTCGGATTTTCCGAACACCCATGATGCAGCCCGATTTCCGTCCGTCTCCGCACACACGATCACTTTCCTTTTAAATGCGGCATCATGATGAACTCGGTACTTCATGCTGATAGAACAGACACAGAGAACGTGAAGACAGATGGTAGACTTACGCCACGTGTACTGCAGCACACGGAGGAAGCTACGGTAGCTAGGCTAGAGAGTAGCTAGGCTCGACGTGCATGCGAGGCGGCCATACTGAAATGCCGACGGCTATATGGTATCGCAGATTTAGGGTCGTACTCAATTCTAACGCGCTCGCAATTTTTGGACCTGTTTTATCAGAAAAAAGTGCGCGTTAGATTCGAGTAAATACAGTAAGTGGAGCAACTTGGCCTCCAAGATCGCTCTATGCGATCTCGGAGGACTTGGCAACAGTACCAGGTACAATTGACGTCACATCCTGCATTTTGTGCCGTGGCTGTTAGGAGCAGTAGTCCATGAGAAAATAATTAAATTTACCATTCCATCAATTTCTTTCCAGAAACAGTGCTGTATTTACGACTTTCAGTGCCCTAGCTTTTATTTGGATTACACATCTGGGTGGCAAAATTTTTATTCACTACATATCCCTTTAACCACAAATGATTCAATAATAGCGAGATAACAAGACTGTGTAAACACTTGTGCAGTGAAACCTGGTGGGAAGGTGGCATCATCATCATCATCATCAGCCTATATTTTATGTCCACTGCAGGACGAAGGCCTCTCCCTGCGATCTCCAATCACCCCTGTCTTGCGCTAGCGTATTCCAACTTGCGCCTGCAAATTTCCTAACTTCGTCATCCCATCTGGTTTTCTGCCGACCTCGACTGCGCTTCCCTTCGCTCCATCCGTTGGCATAACTACACACTAAACGGTAGTGCCATGTACAAATTTGAGTCACCTGACAAGCACCGCCACTACCTACGAAGAAATAAATGTCATCCTACAGTAAATGCTCACTAAAATATGCGCTAGGAAGTTTTAGCACTGAAAAAATTCCAGTTCTCTGGCACAACCAAGTGATCAACACAGAAGCAATACACCATGGTGGCAATACCAAAGGAGTACTTTGATAAATTTGACAGGGAACACAGTGGCTGACATGGCGCCTGTGCAGAGAACTCGTCCAGCTTTCCCCGATGCCTAAGTGCGCGTCTGCACAGTGATCTGCTACTCCACAAAATCGGCATCACTTCATTGAAACGCGCTCACAAGCGCGTCACCTACTAAGCGTACACCATCACCAATGTCCGTTGCTGTGGACACTTGCTGAAAGCGGCATGCTTGGATGGTCATTTTCAGTGATAGTTTCACTTTCGTGAGATTTCGCAGGACTCTGCACCAGACATGCCCACATATATAGACGACAGCGTTTCTGGCGCTGTGACAAGCTCGCCATTTACGTTAAGTGCCAAGGACGCTGTCGGCCATATACTTCGATGAGCCCAGTGCCGAGAAGGAAGAAATAGCGCAAAACAAACGAGGACGAGAACACAGACTGGCGCAACTATTTTTTCCTTCTAGGCCATGAACCAACTCGCCCAACAACAACTAACCCAGAGCTGATCTCTCGCGAAAGTTAAACTATCTCCGAAAGCGGCAGACCTGCGTTTTGAAGCAACACCTGTGCTTTCCCTGTATCCCCCGCCCCTCCTGGCCATGCACGGGTGCAGTGCCAGGGGTGTGTATTTCGTTGAGCCACTGTGCCAATGGAGGGCTGCATTCGTTTCTGCAAGCAACGTGCACTTGTACTGGTCCCACTCCAAGAGGCGCCGGAGAGCAGCAGTGCTTTTGGGTTATTGCTTATATGAAAGCTTGCACAGTGGATATCCATGGCGATATGCACTGCGCCACTCGAGCTGTCAAGCAGATAGCTAAAGATGCTTATTGCAATAACGCTGGTGATAAATAAGCCATACTAAAAATTGCCATCACATTCTGTGGTTTTGAAGCCATACTTGTCACTGGAACTTGGATGTGTGTAAAACCAACAGGAATTGGAAGGGCCAGTCATATTCTGGGGTTTTTCCCAGAATGTGATTAGCCCTTTCAATTCCTGTTGGTTTTCACCAGAATGTGACTGGCCCTTTCGAATCCTGTTGGTTTTACTGACACGTCCAAGTTTCAGTATCACTGCATGGCAAGCCCTGCACGTTAACTGTAACACAATGAGTTGTACTGTCTTGCAAGTGTTGCACATGATTTAAGAATAGATTTTTTAATATGGCAATTAAGGACAGACTTTTTATGCGGAAAAGCCAACTTAGGGTGCTGCACAAGAGCTTAACAACTCTGCAGAGTAACCAAGCTACATGATTTTGCAACTTGCACAGCTAACTAAACCATTTTCCTTGATCCACTTGGCTAATTGAAAAAAAATTCCCCAACAACTTCGGAATTTTGCCGACTTTTCTCTAGTTTCCTAGACACCCACCTCCTCTTGCATGACAGGGTCGGTGACTTTGACCTCGGTGACCAGGGTGGGTGCCACGTACTTGCTGTCCACGTCCACGTCCCCGCCAAATGCAATGGGCAGTCCCTCAAGAAGCTTGGCTATCCTTCGACAGTGGTTGGTGTTGACAATGCGACCCAGGTCGGCACTGTCCTTGGGGTGCTCCGTGTAGAACTCTGTGATGACCTTCTTGCACGTGTCCACAAACTGCGCGTACACGGCCGTGTGGCAGAGTACGTAGTCGGGCGCTATGCACGTCTGGCCCGCATTGACGTACTTGCCCCACATGAGGCGGCGGCAGGCCACCTCCAGGTCCACTGCCGCGTCGACATATACGGGGCTGCACCACCACAAGACAACAGCACCTTTTCACACATCACTACGGGCAGAGTGTCCAACAGAAATTTTTTTCATCCCAGTTTTCGTTTCGGTTCACCGAAAATGGCTCAGTTC
This sequence comes from Dermacentor silvarum, assembly GCF_013339745.2. Taxonomy (NCBI): domain Eukaryota; kingdom Metazoa; phylum Arthropoda; class Arachnida; order Ixodida; family Ixodidae; genus Dermacentor; species Dermacentor silvarum. Next base: position 9,784,986 of record NC_051164.1, on the reverse strand, counting down.
CGATTCAACTCCGGGGCAAAAACCGAACAGTTCAAACCAGTTCAAGTTCATTTTCATAACCAAAGAATATGCAATTACAAGAAAACAACACAAATGTATTTTGTAGAACTCAATGCTGCTGCTAAAGGGACACTAAAGGCACATATTAAGTCAAGCTTAAGTGATAGATCAGCGCTTGAGAATCTCCAAGGCGCTAATATTCTTGCGAACAGAGCCTTAGTAATCGAGAAATTGAGGTAAATACAGGACACAATTAGAGACTCTCCCGAGACATTCAAGTGCTTGCCCGATGGCGAAGGCACTTCTCATTCAAATTCTGTCACTAGTACTCAACCACTCGTTATAACAATGTTATTGTATTGCATTATAAGAATAAAGAAAATGGTACTTGTCCAGTTCTATTTCATTTTTATAAAAAAGAACACTTTGAAATTACCCTTGACGACGACACATGCGGTCGAAAAGTTTCATTTTCGCAAGACTCTGTGCCGCCCGCGCTTTCGCGTTTCAGTATTTCGTTATCCCGTAGTGCTGCACTGGTTTTGCTGGCTGGCAAACCTCACACAAACTGCAAGTAGCGCAGAATTCCACTTCCACGAGATGTTGCGGGATGCCCGAACAGTCCAAGTCACTTGACCAAAAGTTGCTGCAGCGGGGAATCCACCACTCTGTCTTGGCTCGGATATTGACCAACCAACTGACCCAAAACTGTGGTGGGCTTGGCATTAAAATCCTTCAATAAGATGGAAGATTGTGCGAGTTGGTGAAGCTTCATGGTAGCTACAGTGCAACAGACACGTTCACATAAGGGGACACAAAAGGATTAAAATCCGTCCCATATACAGTGTAGACCACTTATAGTGTAAGTCACCGGAGTCGCAAATATCCACACTATAACCAAAGCAACAATTTTCAAGGCCCGCACATATGCAAAACATGTGCACCGAGCCGCCACGCGTATACGACAGTCGAGGAATGCGGCTAGAACGTTTGCATTCAATTTACAGTTGCATCTCATTAATTCAAAATAATTCAAGCGGCGGCGCCTCCGACCGGCGTTGCTCCGGCACCGCCATAGAGTAAAAGCTTAGGAGAGACCCCTCAATGTCGCACATGAACAAAAAAAAAAAGAAAAAAAAAGAAAAGAAAAAAAATAAAGAAAAAACACAGCAAAAATTTCACCCTCTCTCAAATGGCAAGGTCGCCGAATCTGCATTGCGCTGGAAGCCGCGTGTACGTGCCGACGTCTCAGCCAAGCTACCGTATCCACACGTAGAAAATGGCAGTGAACCCTTCTATCTCCTTTATGCTTCCTCTACTTTCTAGTCACGTGTAGACCTTGCACGCTGCGGCTACAGCGAAAAGGGAAGCAGCGGCGCTGTCCCAGGCCGGCCAACGAAACTGCCCCACCCCCCCCCATGCCGGCAAACGCCCGCTTCCCGATAACGGCAGAAAACAATACTCCGGGGAGCTGGCACCGGGCCGGCTGGAGCGGCGGGCGCGCACGGTGACAGACGAAAGTGAGGGAGTTACTAGGGAGGGTGAGGGGAGCCACCGAAGCGGCGGAGTTCCCGAGGAGAAATCTGCTTCCCGGCCGCCCTCCTCCCTCACATTCCACGGTCTCCGCGTGCGCCCTTCGCCGTGCCGTGCAGGCGCCGCCCACTCCCCGAAGTTTCGTTTACTGCCGTTATCGTGAAGCGAGCGCTGGCCGGCGTTGGCAGTTTCGTCGCCATCACTCGCTATGTGCGTTGTGATATTTCACGACTCGCACTCAAGATCCTGGTTCCAGCCTCACTGGCTGTTCATTCGCACCACGTGCCCTTCTCCTCCACTTCGTCTCTCTTTCTTCCTCGCGCACTCCTTGGGGCGCCCGTTTGAGGGGAGCGTTCGCCGTCTCCGCTGACTTCCGTACTCCCAGGCAGCCGCACTGTAACCGGTATTTCGTTTCCCGCAACTGCACTATAAGCAATATGTGTATACATGGAGTGTTATGGGAAAATTAACGGGAGTCTGAAAAGACCGCACTATATCCGGTCGTGCACTATAAGCGGTTAGTTACATTATAAGTGGTCTATACTGTACTGTGAAGCTGGGATTAGAAATTCTGCCCACCTTTTGCCGCCCAGTTCAAGGGTGACTGGCGTGAGGTGCTTCTGGGCAGCAGCATAGATGAGCTTGCCCACCTGAGTGGAGCCCGTGTAGAAGATGTAGTCGAACTTCTCGGTCAGAAGTTCGGCAGACTCCTTGGGGCCCCCAACAATGACAGCAAAGCACTCCTGCATTACCAAGAAGAAAGCCGCCCGAGAATGAGAATGACAAGTCCCAAAAGCCTGCTCAGAAGACTAAGCATGCCAGTACATAAAGTTTGCTTCAATTATTTATTGTATGTTGCAAATGTTAGAAGTGCCTCTGCTGTTGATTATTCGTGAACGTATAACTTGGTACTGTTGTATGGGATGCTCGGGATCTTTCCAAGTACGACGTTGGCCTACACTTGTGGCTGACCAATGTCTGGAACAATGCCTGCAAACAATATTTCTCTGATCAGCTTAAGGAGAGGGCCGTGAAGGCTTTGGAGCTAACCTCACGTTGGAGATAACACCTGACCTGTCCCAGTAGGTTTCAAGGTTTGGTTACCACAAGAAAATAAATGCTTTTCAGGGGCCCAAGAAAAGCAATCATTGGGGAAACTAGGGTGCGAGAACAAAACATGAACGAGGACACATGCAAACACTCAACGAATATTTTTACTGCACACAAGTACAGGCACGTCCGACGAGCTGAAAACAAAACAAACAATGCCTCACAAGTCACATGAGCTGAAAATAAGCAACAAAGCTAGAATGCTATGACAAAATAATGCACAATTAATGACAGAGTTTCATTGCTGACACACTGACATATATAGGCACAGAATATATACAGTTAAACCTGCTTATAACGAACCTCCATATAACGAATTCCTTGACATAATGAAGTTTTTCTATTCCCCGCCCTTACTCCATAGAAGAACATGTATTTGAGACCTCTACGTAACGAAGTGGCAGCGGACGACCCCCTCGAAATAACGAATTTTCCCCACCGACAACCTAGGGATTTTGCCCCAAGTTTTGTCATTTTTGCGCGAGCAGCAACCGGAAGCACCTTCTCCGCCGCGACGCAATGCGAAGCAGCGGCGGCATCGCGCTTGACGCGCTCGAATTGACGGCGACTGCGAGGCGAGAGTGAGTGCGAGAGTGAGCGCACGAGTGCGATAGGCGGGCCTGCATCCCTCAACCCGGCGATTTTGCCGCCGCGGGCGTGACCTTTCCCCCTCCCTTCATTCATTCAAACCTGGGGCGTGATCTTGTACGCGTTCCAAAATGGAACGGAGGCGTTCCGTTCCATCGAGCCGCACACGATTGGTCAATTTGAACGTCGCGGTTGAAATTGACCAATCGTGTGTGGCTCGATGGAACGGAACGCCTCCGTTCCATTTTGGAACGCGTACAAGATCGCGCCCCTGATCCCACTGCTTGCTGCAGCTGGCCTAGCTCACCAATCCTCTCCTTTTCCAGTTGATGTTGCCGAAGGGGAAAAAAAATGTTTTTTTTTTTGTTTTTCAACGCACTGGCAGCGCCACTCTTTGGTTACTGCACAAGTCTCTGCACTTTGCTTCACTAACCTGACACTAGGTGACACTATACGATGCCATCGTGTCGCTCGCTTTTCGTTTCCGATGCCTCACCAACCTCGCACTTGTGCTAAACGACACGCGTCCACGCATCCAGTACCTGATGCGACATCCAAGGATGAGTGCTTCGACGAAAACGGAAAACGGGTGCGCATTACAATCGAGGGCACGTTAGAATCGAGTAAATACTGTAAGTGTTTCTTTTTCGAATTTTCGTGCCGAACCTGCATGGAAAGCAGCAGCAGCACAAACACAAAGAATGATATCTTTTATATCATTTTATTTTATATCTTTTTTAGACAGTTCACACCGACTTGAGCGGTCTCGCACTCGGCATTAGCTTGGTTGTGTCCGACGGGTCCCCATTCAACCTCGAGTGCAAATCACTCGCCCACAAGCACGGAGTTGCGACGTTCCATACACCATTACCACCCTTTATGTCCGTCGGTGAGTAAAATGGCGCCCCACAACCGGCTCTCTTTCTTTTTTTCACAAAACATATCCGAGCGATGACACAAAAGGCAAATGAACAAAACTTCAACAGCATCCCAAGATATCACATGGAAGCGAAATTTTCTGCTGCTTGCAGAAATTTTGCTTGTCGCCCACAAGTCCACGCAATAGCCCGCCCGTTGCCACACGATTGTGTAATGGACAGCCACAAGAGTGCCTGCCTCGTTCCGAATTCGCTCTTGCTACTCGTTCTCCTTCGTGACGGCAAGAAGTAAATGGCAAAATCCGCCTTTGCTTCGGCTCATTTCACACCAAGATTGCACCATGGAGTCACAAAAGTGTTGATTCTTAGCTGTCAGATGGCGCCACATCGTTTACCACTGGCAACATAACGTATTTACTCGATTCTAATGCACCCTCGATTGTAACGCGCACCCGTTTTCCATGACCGAAAAAATCCTTTACAGTACCGCGCACCTCATGCTTTTATACAAAAATATAACTTTCTCTCATTTGAAAAAAGATTTACTCCCGATGAACTAAAGTTGGAATGAATTTAAAAAAAGTTGCAGTTTCGCCCGAAAGGCGAAGCACCGATTGCAATAGCAAATTAGTAGACAGCTATGCGAAATAAGGATAGCAGTTTTATCAGCCATATAAACTTGCAAACATTCGCTTATTAACTAAATTAACAAAAACAGTGTCACGCGCGCACAAGCAAACATGAACAAATCTCACTGTTGACCGTGGAAACTAGCTGTCAAAACGCGAGTGACGAAGCGCGGCGAGCGAATTGACCTTCGTGCTAGCACGCCTGTCGCTTCAACGTGAAATATAAGCGGTGAAAACACAGCGCGCGACTGACTCTCCCCGTCGCAGATCGCTTTCAAGATAAGGCTAAGGCGATCGTCGCACAATACGTTCCGCTTCGGTCCACTAAAGCCCTTCCGTGCTGCGTTGCTGACAAAAATTTTCTCTTCCTGTTTGTGCCAGTCCTGCACGCTAGTTTCGGATTCGCCGAACGCCCGTGATGCGGCCCGATTTCCGTCAGTCTCCGCGCACCTGATCACTTTCCTTTTAAATGTGGCATCGTGATGAACTCGGCAGATCATGTTGATAGCGCAAACGCAGAAAACGGGAAGACAGACGGTAGACAAATGCCTAAGCACATGTACTGCAGCACATGGTGAAAGCTATGACAGCTAGGCTCGAAGCACGCAAGAGGCGGCCATCTTGAGATGCCGATGGCTATATACTAGTAGCGCAGATTTAGGGTCATACTCGATTCTAACGCGCACGTAATTTTTGGACCTGTTTTATAGAGAAAAAAGCGCGTTAGATTCGAGTTAATACAGTATGTGCATTTTTGCTGGTAATGACACATTTAAAAGTCGATCTAGTACCCTGCACGCTTGAAATTATTTTACGGGTGTGCAATTGTATTGATTCAGACAATGAAATTTCGTTGCAACTCATTTTTTCTCAATATCGTGCCAATGTATACTTGTCCCAAAGTGAGTGGCGACAGTACAACAGCGTCCTTCTATCGCGTTACTTGTCCCTTGAACATTGTGTGCCCTTCATGTGTTGCCTCGTTATTACGAGCTTCATGAGCCAGGAAAGCAAGCGCAGTCCTACGCAATAAAGAAACTACCAAAACATAAATGCATAGGCAGCCGTGGTGCTGAGCCAAAACAACCTCTTGACTGCATGCTGTATCATTGTCAAGGGTAAGGTCAATGAGCTTTTTTCTAACAATCGAACAGGCGTAGACAAGGAGCATTTTCTTCCGTGTTATAATGCAATGCAATGATTTTTTTATTATCAGTGACTCAGTGTAAATAACAGACTTATAAGGAGTTATTACATAATTGGTCTAGTACTAAAACGTTCCAGTGGAGTCTGAAACCGTGCCCTAAATTTACCTCAATTTCCTGATTACTAAAACTCTGTTCTCGATAATATTGGTGCCTTGGACGTTCTCGTGCATTAACCTTTCACTTTATCTTGACCCAATATTTGCTTTAGTGTCCGTTAAGGGAACCAACCTCCAGTATCTACATAGTGCCCATCCTTTTCTGGTAAACGCAACATCCCAAGTGGCCGTGCCCGCAGTATCTAATGTGCAGTGCAGCTTTTCCATCTACTACATGGTGGGAAAAGCACAAAGAAGGGAATGCTACCAAATGAAGACGAGCCAAAGATTTGCACTCACGGGGTCCAGGTACTTGGGCACCATTTCCTGGAGAAGCCTGGCCGTGGCCGGAGCCTGTTCGGACGGCTTAATCACGGCACAGTTGCCAGCTGCAATGGCCCCAATGAGGGGGCACAGCGTCAGCTGCAGCGGGTAGTTCCAGGCAGCCTATCACAAGGGCCACTCCATACGGCTCGCTGTGGATCAATGCCTGGTCCATGAGCAGCATGATATTCTTGGGTGCCTGCATGAACCATTCGGAGCCTCAACACCTCTTCTTCGATTCACCCACACGGCAGCACTAAAATGGTTGGAGATGGCCAAACTGGGACCACATAAGTGTACAGCTCCAACAGGACCAGTCTTCCTTTTGCCAAACATTCTTGCACCTACTCTTTGAATTTGCCGGTACAATTGCAGCACCTTCAATGTTGCTCAACATCTGCTAGCCTGCAAAATCTAACATGCATTATGAAAGCATGCAGTACACAATATTGTACCAACAACATTGTGAACCAGTACTTTTCCTGGTTTTCTTGCGATGGTAGCTGAGCAAACTCTCCACATAGTTCCCAAAATATTCATGTATGCTTCCTGCAATAGTTGACCACAGAATGTCTCCACAACTGCTGGTACTAGTGAATTGAACATTTTTTCATAATTATGAAGGCCATACTTCATTTTGCAATTTATGACATGCTTTGACAGAGAACAATTTGACCAAGTCAGATTGAGCGGATGCATCCCGTGTTTGACCTTCCTTTTTGCCATGTCTTTTTTCTGCCTTAATATTATTTGTCAAGTGTTAGCGCAACTCCAACGACTCTCTATAACATAGGCGGCATGTGCTGCCCGTAGGGGCGGGATAAGGAGTGTGGCTGTAAGCTACCACGTTGGAACTACAGAATAAATGTAATAGAAAGGCAAAACAAAACTCAGTGGCACTAAATGCTAAGAAAAAAATAAGGGCCATCAATGGGATTCATGCGACAGTAATGCATTAACATTAGTTTTCCTCCATAGAAGGCGCGGCATCCACCGTTGCCTTTAACTATGCAACACACAAACACAGCCACTAACACGACTATCAGAACACACGACAGGTGTCCAGGCTTGCCTGGGAGCAACGTGTATCTGCTGAAGGCCGAGTGCCAACTGTGCGGGCTGCATTCCAGCGTGCTGCGTGTGGCCCCTTTGTCAGGTGCCCTGTCCCCTTCCACCCGAATCGGCCCTCCCTCCACTTCTTTCCCCTCACTTGCCATACACAAGAAGGGGTGCCAACTGTCCCGCATATGACGGCAAAGTAATATCGTTTGAATAAATGTCCCAACTTACCTAGCTGGGACAGCCAAACATCCAGAATTTTGCTTTCTCTTTTCCTACTAGATAACAAGAATACACTAGATTTCCTTTTATTTTATTTATTTATTATTTATTTTCAATACTGCCAGTCTCTTTATCGAGACCATAGCAGGTGGGCATATTGTTACAATGTAAGCGTTAATACAGCATTTTTTCACAGGACACGTGTATACAAAGTACAAAAAGTTAAATACGCTACATGTAGCTACACAGTACAGTCTGGAAAAATAAAGATGCAGAAAAAAAAGACATCGTTTCATGCATTTAATTAGTGAAGTCAACTCTGACGCTAAGAGGAAAGAAAATGTGATAAATACAATAAACTGTGATACAATACAATCTCATGAAACATAAACGCAACACAACTATTTAAATTGTGATACAATACAATCTCATGAAGTATAAATGCAACACAACTATTTACAACCTAACAGTGTGTAACTTAATACAATCTAACATAAGAGATTGATCTAAACATTGTAAAAAAATTGCATAAGACGAAAGCTGTTCTAGCAGTTATTCCTTAATCTTTTCTATCATGTTACTAAAAATTGATGATAATTCTATGTCAGCTGTTGCTGAGTCGAGGTTGTTCCACTCCCTAACAGCAGTAGGGAAAAAAGAGTATTTAATTGTGTCCGTTTTACAAGGGTACTCAACTAACATTTTATTATGCTTATGACGTGAAATACGGGACGTAGAGAAAGTAATATATTTTGAAGAATTTATGTTAAAGCGGTTGTGCAACAGGTTATGTATGAATTTTAGCCGAGCTTGCTTTGCTCTGATCACCAGTGTGTCCATTGCGGATGAAGCCAGGAGTTCTGTGGGCGAGTCAGTGGTTTTGTACTTGTTGTGAATAAACCGTATTGCTTTCCTCTGAACTTTTTCCACTTCGGTTATGTTTGTCTTTGTGTGAGGAAACCAAACAGTGTTGGCGTATTCTAGTACTGGCCGCACAAAGGTTTTATAGCATAGCAGTTTGATATGACTAGGAGCAGATTTCAGGGACCTTTTAAGGAAGAAAAGCTTACGAGTGGCTGCTGAAGTGATGTTGGCAATGTGCCTGTTCCACTTCAAGTCAGATGATAGAGTCAGTCCTAGATACTTGTGTTGCTGAACTTTAGTTAGGGGTGCACCATTGAGAAAGTAGGTGAATTCTGACTTAATTTTCTTTGTTGTTACTACCATTGACACCGATTTCTTAGTGTTAATAAACATTTGCCATTGTTCACACCAGGCATTTATCACGTTAAGGCATCTGTTCAAAGTCAGGTGATCTTCATAACTTCTTATTTCTTTATATATAATGCAATCATCTGCAAAAAGCTTTATGCTGCATTCTATGTTAGTGACGATGTCATTGATGTAAATTAAAAATAGTAAGGGCCCCAAGACCGAGCCCTGGGGAACGCCAGATGTGACAGGAACTGTATCAGATGATGCTTGATCATGGAAAACGAACTGTGAACGTTGTGATAAAAAATCTCTAATCCAGGCTGTAATGCTTCCGTTTCCAATAATTGACTCCAATTTTGCAATTAGCTTGTTGTGACACACACAATCGAATGCTTTGCTGAAATCTAGAAATATTATGTCTGTTTGACCGCGGTTGTCAATAGCCTGTGCTAGGTCGTGTATAACTTCTGTCAGCTGTGTTACCGTTGACATTCCGCGTCGAAACCCATGCTGATTGGCTGTTAGTATGCCATTCTCTTCTAAATATGTTGTTAGGTGTTTTAAAATTATATGCTCCAGTATCTTGCATGATGTACTGGTAAGTGATATCGGTCTGTAGTTGGAAGGAGAGTTCGTGTCACCTGATTTATGGATTGGGATTATCTTTGCTTTTTTCCAGTCATGTGGCACACGACCGGTTGTAAGTGACATGCGATAGAGAATGCCAAGATATCTGCTGCACCATTCTGCGTATCGCTTTAAAAATTCGTTCGGGACGTCGTCAGGGCCACTAGATTTTTTCGTGTCTAATCCGAGTAGAAGGTTAAAAATTCCTGAGTCAGTTATGTTTAGTGAGTCGATGGTGAAACCTGTAGAAATTATTGCGGGGACAAATCCGTTATCTGCAGTAAATACCGATTGGAAGTACTTGTTGTATGCATTAGCTTCAGAAACTTTTTCTTCGTGGGGTCGTTCTGGCGTGATTACTTTGCGTGCACGAAAGTGATTCCAAAATCTGTGTGGATTACCTTTTACGAAGTTAGGCAGGGTAGTATTAAAGTATTCTTTTCTGGAGTTGCTTAATCTCATTTTGAGTTCTGCCTTGGCGGTAATCAACTTTGATGTCTGGAGTGATTGATTTTTAGTGTCCTTCAAAGACCGACGTAACCTTTTCACTTTTCGTTTGGCATGAATTACCTCACGCGTTACCCATGGGTTGTATTTCCGCGGTTTTCTTGTTTTTAACGGTATAAATTGTTCAATGCAGTCATGTATTACGGTCTTAAACTTAATCCAGAGGCAATTTGCGTCTGCCGAAGGATTACAAGCCATTTCTGCAAAAACTGTGAATTCATGTGCCATGTACGTCAATACATTGGCGTCGTCAGATTTCGCAAAGTCGATAATGGTGCTTTCTAAACATCTTTTTGGTATACTAAATGACAGAGGTAGGTGACATATTGGAATATCGTGGTCAGATATGCCTTCAACAATGCTAGTATGTATTTTGTTTACAAAGATTGTTGTATTTTGTTTACTGACCGTGCTTTTCATAATGATTGACAGCTTGTTTGCACATCTTTACTTTTTGTTTTCTGTTGCATTGATGACTGTCACAAACATAAAGACGGTTTCGTTTTTCTCATTCTAGTTCTGCTGTAGGCCCCAACCGTTCCCAGTAACTCCATCTGTATTGGTAGCCATGTTAGTCAGGCCACTACATTGCACCTTTGTTTTGTAAATTGCGACAAGGTAGGGCATAAAAAATGGCACCTTTGTTGCACGTACAGACTGATGGCTCAAGGCCCCGACAGGGTCGGTCGTTGCCAGCCAAGACCCCCCCTCCGTCCCGACTTTGTCCACTCAACTCTATACACAAGCTGACAAACGGCTTTTCGTTCGCATGACCATTCTAATGCTGCCCCATTAAACCTGGCTAAACTAAGCCTGCGATTACGTACAGCCACACAGCCATGTTTCGGATGCATACGTGCGAGCTGCAAGAGAATTCCACCAATCACACCCCCCACGTTATGGTGGAAAGAGGGAGTGCCATATGTCAGACAAGAACGCCCTCCCCAAAGGTCATGTGGTCTGCTGTGTCAGCTAAAATGGCAGCATGGAACATGCTTTGACACCACATGCTTTTATAGTTAGTAAGCAAATGTTAAGTTCAATGCATATGGCCCCTAAAACGACAGAAAACTGAATCTCAACTTGCACTTCCTTTCCTGTTCACTCAATAAGGAGGGGAACTGACCTTTTCCGGCTTGACCCACTTGTCTAACTCCATGATCGTACCCTTTATTTCGTTGCGGGTGTACTGGATCTCGAAGAGAATGCTCTCGAACTTGTTCTGAAAGAAATGCACTCCTAAGCATTGCCACACTAACAGCTAACAGGCAGACATTTTCAACCAAGCACAGTGGCACAGCTCATAACAATCATGTTGACATGTTGTGAGGTGGAGGAAAGTTCAGGAAAGGGAAAACAATTGTCTTGCACCTGACTGCAGCAAAGAGCTACACAGGAAACCCATTTTCTGTGAAACCAGTTTCCTTTGTAACTTGGTGCTACAGCTGAATCCATGAAATTGTTTTCCCTTTCATGAAATTGCCTCCCCCTTGTGGCCTTTCTCAGAAATGATTTGCCATATTTAGTTGTTTGCACTTGTTGTTCCTGAACAGGAAGGGCATTGGCTCAAGCAGCACAGTGGGACTTATTTTGAGACAAAAAAGAAAAAGCTTGAGCAAGAACATCTATCAGCAAGCCAACACTAGAATGCTAGATGCGTTGTATTCCAAGCAGAATGGTGTTCAGGTGGGTCGCACAAGAAAGCTCTGGGAAAACCCACTCAAATTTGATCATCCCAAGTGTGAAAGCCCCCATGGACCACCCTGTAAACGTTCCGGGTTTGATCCCGAACCAGAAGGAAGTTTTCTTCACCAGCAAAGCTTTCTTTCGGAGAAACCCACATGGGTTTCTTTGTAGCCAAGGTTGGGTGGATGACAATTTTCCTTCGCACAAATCTTTGGCAGAACTGATTTGCCATACATGACACGATAAGCAGAGGATATGCAGCTGTATTAATCAAATGCTGTGGATGAAAAATGCCTCAAGCAGACAAAGCTGATTCATCAGGTTTAATACCCCAAAGAAACTTCAGGGCTGTGACAGATGACAAGACATTGCCAGGAAGAAAGGGCATGGTGCACTTCTCAGCTCTGAACATCATCATCATCATCATCAGTAGCAGCCTATATTTATGTCCACTGCAGGACGAAGGCTTCTCCCTGCAATTTCCAATTACCCCTGTTGCTGATTCCAATTTCCACCTGCAAATTTGCTAATTTCATCGCCCCACCTAGCTTTCTGCCGTTCTCGACTGAGTTTCCCTTCTCTTGGCACCAATTCTGTAACTGTAATGGTCCACCGGTTATCCATCCTACGCGTTACATGGCCTGCCCAGTTCCATTTTTTTCTGTTAATGGAATAGAAAAACTTTATTGAGGTCCTTCAGAACGTGCACTAGCACGTAGCGGGTCACTCCCACGTCAGGGCAGACAGGCCTAGCCTCTCCGCCACGTCGCGGGCCCGTTGGACTGCCCATAGTTGTGCTTCAAAATCCAGACTGTGTAGAGCAGCCTCCCACTTGGACGACGTAACATCTTCGTCACCCCGTAATGCGATGCACCGCCAGAGCATGGGTTCTAAGTTGGCAGGCAAAGTCTGAGCAAAGCGCGCAAGTGTTTGACGTTTGAATTTCGGGATAGATCCTATGTAACAGTGCGGGGCTAGGGTATGCCAGGACCTGCAAGAGTCTGAGTGTCAATGCCTGAGGCTTGTTCAATTTACTGTGCGGTGGCAGATATTTCCGCCTTCCAGATAAGAGTACTTAGCGAGTTCTTTGTACGAGGCAGGGGTACTGTCTGTTGTCCGGAACCTCAGCGCCGCGCCATCCGGTAGCTACGCGGTCGACGACTCCTCGCGCAGCTCTGTGGGCCGACTCATTGAGGTTGGACAGGGTGCCCTCGATCTGTACCATGTGAGCGGGGAACCAGACGATTGTGTGTTGCTTGATTTCCTTGACCCGTAGGATCCGCAAGGCCGGTTTCGAGACAGTACCCTTGGCAAATGCTCCGACCGCCGATCTCGAGTTGCTATATATCGTCGTTCTCCCGTCGTCCAGCAGGGCCAACGCTGTTGCGGCTTGTTCGGCAATTAGAATATCGGCTATCCCCATCTGCTCTCCCATCCACACTACTGTCTTCCTGTCTCTTAACGTTAGGCCTAACATTTTTTGTTCCATCGCTCTTTATGCTCTGAACAAGGCTTGCACAAAACAGCGACTGATGCATTAACCTCAAAGAAACTTCAGGGCTGTGACAGATGGCATAGTGAAGGGACTAATTTTGACCACCTAGGGTTCACACCTGAATCCATGCACAGAAAAGTGTTTTTCCAGCTTTCCCCATTGAAATGTGGTCGGGAATCCCACCATCGAAAGAGCCCTCAACCCCGACCTCCCCCGCTGGGTTTGTGCAAAAGTCAACTCATGTGAAGGTAAGCAGATGAAGCAATTTGTTGCCTGCATATCTGAAGCTGTTTCCCACTCTCTTGCGGCAGCAATTACAACAGCCAAATGGGAAGGTGTCTGCATAATAAAAGGTTATGGGAGCATCTATGCGCAGGCTTGATCACTACAATTAGCGCTGTGGCTGCACTCTCAAAAAGCTGAAGCAATAAAGGAATTATGGAAACCATATGCTGGGCAGCATCCAATGGACGACCTTATCCCCCCCCCCCCTACAAGGAATTTCTATTTTTCAAAGACCTAGAGGAAGCGTGTTGGCACAGTTGTTTACACCAATGATCAAAACTTATTTTAGAATCGCGAGATGGCCCAATACCTGTTCCGCCAGTGATACAACACTGCTCCTTCCAGGCACAACGAAGAAAGCATGTAGTGAACATACTTTACCATGCTTTTATCCTCTTCAGTCACAAGCTGTGATGGACTACTTATAAGCCTGTTGCATAATTCAAGTCCATCGAAAGGAAGTCAAAGTGGTCAGATTATGCATCAAAAGAACTGTACGATGGCCGTGCTGGTAATCCATACGTGAAACTACAGCACAAGAACTTGCACAGGACGAAAAAGAAGAAGACTAGAACGATAAAGCACTTTGTCCATCTTTTCTTTTTTTTTTGTCCTGCATAGCTTCCCGCTGTATTTTCAAGTATGATAGAATCATGCTTTGTGCATTTTCTAGCGATTCCTCAGAGTGCCTAAGTCAAATCATTACGGTCAGCCATGTTCGTCTCTTTCAAAACACATTGCAGGGAAGGAAAAGTTCATGGCACATTTAACGTCCCATCAAACAGTAAAATGAACACAACACTAGCTAAGCAGTTGACCCACAGTTTTTTTTTTTTTTTCTTTGCAGATCAGGACTGGCAAAAACAGGTTGCACCATGACTGAAGTGGTTGCTGTTGGATAAAACTATTATCTCACAAAAAACAACCTCAAAGAAACACTTTGCCTTGCATGAATCACATAAAATCAGAATAGTCGTATGCCTAAGGGTGTATTTTTTCTAGTACTTTAAAGGGGCCCTGAACGACTCATCGGGTGTGATGAGAAAACACATTCCAAAGATAACATACACAGCTGTGAACAGCTCAGCGAAATTTTGCAGTCGTGGAGTTTACGAAGAGAGGGCGAAGTGCCTTTTTTTTTTTATGAAACACCCTCTTTTCATACAGAGGGTCGTGGCTCACCCGTCTCAAAGTGTCACGGAGCAGCTGACAAAAATACGACGCCAAAACTGAAGTTGGAAGCCTCGGGTAATGCAAGAAAAAAATAGCTCATGACAGCGCAAGTGAGGTGCAGGCGGGCAAGATTTTCAAACAACGCCGGACCGGGTGGGCATGACTGGGCCCGCAGGGATGGCTGCAACTACACGCGAGGTTATCGAGACTGAGAGCCTGTCTACGAGACGGTCGTAGGGCACACGACAGAGTGGTACAACTGCTTAGCCTCCATTCACACGCTGCTGACAAGACAGACGGCATCTACCCCGACTACTTCTGTCTGCCGCACCCTTTCTCGCCGGCCATCAGTGCAGCAAACCTACGACAGTTCTACTGCAATGAATTCCGCCAGCATGCACTCTGTGGCCTTCGCCCAGCAAAGCTTGAGACTGACATGCTCCCTTTTCGAACCCTTCGCATTAGACTCAGTGTTCTATAGGTGTAATGTGTGCATGCCGGTCTATTATAATTGTTTTACGAGTTGCGAGCAATGCCTTGTCGAATTTATCTTTGCTGTATTATGCGCCTGCAACGTTCATAGTAATGCATGTGTTTCCTGTAATCATATTTATGAGCCCTTACGATTGACGATACTTATTTGTGGTAAACACGTGTGTCTCAATACAGTAAAAATACACGTGTTTCACTTGGGAAGTCCATATTTTGCACAATAGTTGTCAATTTCAGCTCAGTTGTGTCGGCAGGCAAGAGTACAGGCAGGGACAAAATATTGCGAACCTTTGCGAAACGGCAGCCGGCAACACCTTGACGGCCTGGCCTGATGCAGTGACACGTGTTCCAGAGGCATTGCACAGGAAATGTCTTCCTGGATGTGTCGTGACTCGTTTCCTCAACTGATTAAAACTATGGTGCGCAAGCCTGGGGCAACTGCCACAGCTCAGAAAGCGGCTGCCTCAATAACTGCCGTCCTTGCAAGTCGGATAAGACGCGAATACCAGTCTCGCCCCAAGCTGTCAGATGTTGCTGACTGGCATTTTATCAGGCACTCCCACAGAAGAATGTTTTGTACCAACCTGTACAACGAGGAAGTGTCATCACAGTACACATTCATAGACTGCGAGTGTACAGAAACTTAGTAAATTGGTGGGAATGGTCGTGGTAGAATGAACCGTGCAAAATCAAGCTGCGTCAGAATGTATTCCGCAATTGAGCAACATTACCTACACTGTGTGAGCATGCCAGCAATGCTAACGCTGCTTCGCGCTGCGACGGTTGCTTCGTTTTTCGTTCTGTTGCCTGTGCACGCATCATCACGGTTTTCTTGCTTAATAAATCTTCGCTGGAAATTAGCACTGCCAGTCTGCCAGAATTGATTCAATAACAACGAAACGACGAGACCATGACTGACCTTGTTCAGGTCTTCCTTGAGGGCGTCTACAAAACGGTCGTGGTAGTCGGCGAGAAATCGGTCCATGGCCTTGAGTTGCTCGACGCGATAGCTGGTAGGCCGTGTTTTGCCGAGCTTGAAGGACCGCCGCAGCTCGTCCACGCGCTGCAACATCGAGGCAATTGTCAGCGAAGCGCCACACAAGGATTAAACGAGTAGTTACCTTGGAGTAGCTGCTCGACATCTCGTCACCTCCACTAAGGCCGGCAGCTTTGAGAGGTAAAAGAAAAAAAAAACGGAAACTTTTTAGTACAGCAAACGCCAGGCGCCGCCAACAAAATCAGTTTTGAAATGATCGACGAGTGGGGGGTGTGCCCGGTAGAGTTTCGATGGGAGAAGAAAAGCAGCGGCCGTGTGCCGTCTTCGTCACCGAAGAAAGTGCAGACGGCGCGGCCACGGTAACCTAGATTGCGTTCTTTCTAGACCGAAAGCAATCACAAGCAGAACGTAGTCCGGTTCACGCGTATACGTACACATGACGGCGAGTGAAAACGGCCGTGGAGCAGCACCTCTCACCTCGCGGTAGTTGCCAACAATGTCAGCTGCAAGACGACGATGACAAAACACCGAACGATCGTTTCGCACCCAGGCGGAGCGAATACTTGTGGACAGCGGCGACACAGCCGAACGCACAACTACGACACATCGGCCAGCGCTTCGCAAAACGCGATAGCGGGGAGGAGGTGCCGAGGTTTCTCAATTTGTATTTTTAATCAGCGCTTACAAGGCGCCGCAGCGCCACGCTGGAACCTAGCGGGCGTCGTTTGCAACAGCGACGCACGCTTTCCTTTCAAAACTGCTGCACTTAACTTTCGGAGAGCGTGCACGCGAAATCAAGGCCGCAAAGTGACCTCCTGAAGGCGGCGGCGCAGACTATTCCAGATGTGCACGTGTGCGCGCTCAGCGGGAATAAAAAAATGTGTGCCGTCGTTGCGACATTGGCTCGCTGCCGCTTTGTTGCTGGTGCGACCTCGTATCTATATCGTTTCTAGCTCACGCAAGGCAACAACAACAACACTTCCTGTCGTTATGTCGTTTCTTTTAAATTTGCCTCGAGAGATCAATGCGGGCTCATAACTGAAAGTACTCTTCGGTTGAACGGACGACAGATTTTTCTTCGGGGACACGCACGGGAAAATCATATGACAGACGCATATGACAAAGCGGTATTTGTGGGTCGCCTGCTGCTCGCTTCCTCTCCACACACAGCGCACACATTCTTCTAATGACAACGTTAACATATGAGACGCTTCCAATATACGTTCTGTTGACAACGCCCGCGGAGCGACGCGCAGCAGCACGCGTACCGTACTCTCTCGTTTCTTTTTCTTTTTTCCTCATCGGCGCTTTTCCTGTTCAGACTGCATCGGCCGAAAGTTTCCTTCACGTATCGGCCGCAGCGACGATCGCGACCGCTAAACCAGGAACTGCGCGAGTCTCAGCGAAAGCCAAATGGGCAGCCCCATTCTGTACTACCCGTGCGTCGCGGTGAAAGTACGAGGGTTCATGCATCGCGTGTGTCCATGGATTTTTTCATGCGTTGGCATTAGGAGTGTCAAAGGGGGGGGGGGGGGGGGGGGGGGTGTATGTATGGAGAGCCGGTCACTTGGTAGAGAGATGATGGGAGAGCTTGGACGAGCTCTCCCATTCGCGCATATATACACTGTATATATACAGTGGCGTAGGCAGAAAGTTATATCGGAAGGGGAGTTCTCCACCTACCACTCCTCCCTCTCCTTCACTACTCTCTCTCTCTCCACATATATATATATATATATATATATATATATATATATATATATATATATATGTGTGTGTGTGTGTGTGTGTGTGTGTGTGTGTGTGTGTGTGTGTGTGTGTGTGTGTGTGTGTGTGTGTGTGTGTGTGTGTGTGTGTGTGGACAGACAGACAATGAACTTTTAGTGAGGTCCTGAGGGACTAGCCGGTGGAGACCCGCTGGCGCCCCCGGCTCGATCGCCGCTGGCTGTTCCCATGTCGGAATCGGGAGGCCAAGCCTCTCCGCTCTTTCACGGGCCCTCTGGACGGCCATGGACTGGAGCTTGAGTTCCGTACTTGAGATGGCCTCGTCCCAGTCCTGTTCGCTGGTGAGTGACGCATCCCGTAACGCAGGACACTGCCAGAGCATATGTGCTAGAGTGCTAAACTCCTCCCCACAATCCGGGCACTGTGGGTCAATTTCTGTGTTTATCCTGCTTAGGAAACCTCGCGAGGGATATGATCTCGTCTGAAGCATCCTAAGCGTGATAGATTGAGCTCTACATAGATTTGGGTGTGGCGGCGGGAAGCGCCTGCGTGATCCTCTTTATAGTGGAGCTTTCTTTAAAAAAAAAAAAAAAAAAAAAAAACAACGCAAAGACAAACTCCTAGCGCTCCACGGACAAGCATGCTTTAACAACGATGATGCACGTTTATACGTTGCCGAAACAACACTTTGCTTAACCGATAATACGATTTGGTGGGATATTACGTCGGATAATACGATTTACTTTGGAGATACGCTTTATTTACCGGTTCCCGTGAAGATCGTATCCACGAGATTCCACTGCATATGGGTTACTTCCGACAGTCACTTCGCTATTTTAGAGCGCAGCTCGCGCCCGTTCCAGCGGCATGCGTCAGCGTTCCCGGCGTAACCAAGTGAACGACCACAGCGAAAGATGAGAGCTAGGGTGCGTCCATCGAGGCACCCTAATGAGAGTGAACGCGGAGCGCAGCTGGGTATGAAAATATTGACTATATATGCACAATGACTGAGGAATATGGAAGAAAGTAAATGGGCTGGGAGAGTGTTGACATATTTGTACAGGAAGATTTAGGCACGAATTCCGCAGCAGACGGACGAGAGAGAAGCGAAACGGCACGAAACGGTTGCAGCGCGCAACCGTTGGCTTCGGCTGCGGTCGGACGATTTGTGGCAACTCCGTGCAGTTGCAAAATGTAGCTCAAATAGAGTTCCAATCCAGCTGAAATCCTGCTCAAATCCAGCGCTTAATGTAGGTCCAATCCTGTTCAAATCCTGCGCTTGTGTAGTTCAAAACCGCAGCGCTAATGCTGCGGATTTGAACGTGAAACCTGGGGAAGTGCGAAGCAGTGTAATGCGCCGGTGCCGGAGTAGCGCTGCAGCAATCTGTAGGGATGAGCAATCCAGCGCTTGTGGAGGGCTGGCGCCGTCTCTTGCCCAGCGGTGGTACCAGTCTGGCGTTTCGGAACCAATTTTAACGAGTTTCGGCTAATTAATGCGCTTAATGCTTGATTATTACGGTCTTTTAAATTATTCTGAATCATGTAATTAGTTCATTTTGAACCAGTTTTGATCAATTGTGCACTTGTTTTGACCTTGTTTTGAGCACATGTGCTGAGCATGATCACGACGGACGCCGACAGCCCGGGCCCCTGAAGTGCTGCGCACTTGAAAGTGGCGAGAGGGAAAAGGCGCGAGGAGGATGCAGCGGAACCATGAAGAGGAAAGCGGTAGAGGGTATGGCGAAAGCGTGAGAGTAAAAGCGTAGTGCGGCGACGATGAACGAGATGGCGCCAGAGTAGCGCGCATCGTCTGGGATGTCTGTGTCGAGCGAGCGAATGACACAGCAACCGACTCTCCAGGTGGGCAAGTGCCCAACAGGGTTTATTCAGCCTTTATATAGCCGTGGATGCTGTGCTGCCATGCATTGGTACTGCCGTACACTGTAGTCTGTCGGCGGCGGTTGCTGTGAATCGCGCCCACGCGTCACCTACGCACTGGCCTCACGCGCTGGCTCTCGCGATCTCCAGATTGGCGAGGTAGTCGCGCCACACTGCACTCCGCTTGCAACGTGCCGCACGAGACAGATTGTCCGCGCCAGCCAATATATCGTATATCGACACCTCTCCTCTCAAGACGTTATGCTCCAGCTCTACCACCAGATCGTAAACGACCCAACTAGCGGCACCCGGGCCATCCTTGGCCTCGATCTGGAAAAGGCATTCGACAATGTATCACGTGCAGCAATCCTGAACCGAATTAACAAGCTCAACATGGGCGAGCGCAGCTACAACTACATCAGAGACTTCCTGTCGTGTCGCACAGTCACCCTCGCGGTCGACAGCATGACATCCGACGAACATGCACTAGGAAGCACCGGCACTCCTCAAGGGTCGGTCATATCCCCGCTCCTTTTCAACCTCGTGATGCTGGGTCTCCCGGCCTGCCTTGACGAGATTGACGGCCTCCATCACTCCTTGTATGCAGACGACATCACCCTGTGCGTCGACAAGGGCAGTGGCGGTCAGATAGAAGGCACCTTACAAGCAGCGGTCTCTGCAATAGAAACCTACCTCCAAGACACGGGTCTCCGACTATCCTCACTCAAATCGGAGCTGCTCCTCTACCGCCCGTGCCGCCGGCCCAAGCCGGCGGCGCGGGCGAATCGCATTCGCATTGGCGAATCGCGCCAATGTGAGGAAATACTCCTGTATACTCAAGACCGCTCCTGTATTCACCGAGTCCCGAAGATACGCATCCTCGGCATGCATATAGCAGCCAACGGGTCAAACGCAGAAGCTATCCGCAAGATTGAAGGCAAGGTTACAGCGGCTACCCGCCTGATCAAACGCATTACAAACAAGCACACAGGCGTGAAGGAGGACAGCGTCATGCGCCTCATACACTCCTTCGCAATCAGTCACATTACTTACGTGGCTGCCTTCCACAACTGGAATGTCACCGAAAGAGAGAAACTAAACACCCTTATACGCAAGACTTACAAGATCGCCCTTGGCCTACCGGAGTCCACGAGCACTTCTCGTCTGCTACAGCTGGGGGTATACAACACGCTTGAGGAAATCGTGGATGCGCAAAGAGCCTCGCAACTCGAACGCATGTCCCTGACAGCCACGGGTCGATACATCCTGCAGAAACTCGGCTTCAATTACCATGTCCAACACGGCCAGAAACAGGCCATCCCACCCAACATCAGCGACACGCTGATCGTCGCCCCTATCCCTTGATATAATCTCGACCGGGTGAGGTGGGTCGTCACCGCAGGAATCAGGAGACGACGATGAAGGCGGGCATCGTGATGATGAAAAATAGAAAAGATTGTATTCACTTCATTGCTACATGGTTTTGACTCTATCCGAGTCTCTAGCGGTTCTCATTAACACGGGGGCCAGGACGGCCTTAAATCCCCTCGTGGTGGCCGAGGTTTCCTTCGGGGAAGTCCTCTCTCCGGTGGTCAAGTTGACGACCTCCTCTCCCTCGGGTCCTCCTTCTTGGTAGCTCGCCGTTTTCGTCTGCTCCGTAGAGGTGAGACGCTTTATCGGGGATGAAGGGGATTATCTCGTCACGGGAAAAGCGCTGGGGCTTGCTTCCCACATTGGAGAGATATAGATTCCAGGAAGATCATAACCTGCCGATGACTCCTTCGGGGAACTTGTGGAAGTGTCAGACCTCTGTCGGGCGGTCAAGTTGACGACCTCCTCTCCCTCGGGTCCTCCTTCTTGGTAGCTCGCCGTTTTCGTCTGCTCCGTTCGTAGAGGTGAGAGGCTTTCTCGAGGATGAAAGAGGATTATCTCGTCACGGGAAAGGCGCTCGGGCTTGTTTCTCACATTTGACAGGTGCAGTTCCAAGCCGATCATAACACCCTCGAAACATGCACCCCGAACATAACGGGGGCCGACGGCAGGCCCGTGCCAAGGCACTGCTGCGCTCCTTTGGTGGAAAGACGACTACGCGCTTCGTAGACGCGGCAGAGTACACACAAGAACACCGGTTCACGGCGGTAGTCATAGACTTTAACTCCCGGCTTACTCACGCGTGTAGTGTCAGCACGGAATACCCAGATACAGCGGAAGAGGTTGCGATTGCGCTTGCGCTTACCGACCCCCTCTGCGAGGTAGCTCTTAGCGACTCATAATCCGCAGTTCGTATACGCGCGGGGGCGCATTTCCTCCGAAGCTCTTCAGATCCTAAGGAAAGCTGGTCGGCAGCACTTCAATAGCACCGCGATCATGTGGTTCCCAGCGCACGTCGCCACCACCACCGACGAGGGCCCCCCTAACTTGAATGAGGTGGCACACCACTCTGCGCGAGAACTGATCCGCCGCGCAGAGTCTGAGACACCCTCTTCGAGTTCGGACTTCCTGGTGCGAAACATGCGAGAATGCTTAGTAAGCTATAATGATATCACCAAGCACTACCAGTTAGGCAGGAGGATATTGCCCCCACCTCACCCCAAATTGAAACGTTGCCAGGCAGTTGTCTGCAGTCGTCTGGCGACAACTGCAGACACACACCTTCCCCAGTCCGGTGCGATTGCAGCACATTTTCCCCACGCAATACCCGAGTGTTCTTTGCAAGTTATGTCAGGCAACTAGAGCGACACTCTCACACATGTTGTGGGAGTGTCCTGTTATAGCAGCGAAAATGGGCAGTAGCTCAGGAGGTTCTTGCGTCGAAGTGGGCCGCCGCTCTGCGCAGCTCCAACCTCAAGACACAAGAGTGGGCAGTCCAGCGGGCCCGGGAAGCGGCGACGAGGCAAGGCCTTGAAGTCCCCTCATGGGAGACCTGAGCCCGGGTCGTTAAACTTCGCCGGATTTCAATAAAGTTGTTTCCATCCATCCATCGTTAAATGAAAACACGTATAGTGCTGCGCCCAAGTTTCGCATTAGGGAGTATCGTAATAGTCGGTGAACTTTTAACAGCGAAGCTGTTCAAGTTGGAGGTAGTCCGGTGGTGTACGCCCGAAATGTGGGCCGATCCTGGAGGTAGTGCAGAAAGGGTTCAAGCGCAATGGCGCACACCTCTGTGAACTAGCGAATTCAGCTGTTTAAGCTCGAGGATGGTCCGTCGAGTGTACGCCGCAAAACCTCCGCCTGGAGATGACGTCACCATGCGTCGCCTAGTAACGTTTCGCCCCAGCTGCGCCGACCGCGCCGAGCCTCCCCACAGCTGCGTGAGCCGTGACGTCATCGCGCGCGCCGCATCGCTTTGCCTTTTTGCCGAGCCATGACGTCACCGCACCGTGCGGAGTGGTTGCCGCGGCTGCGCCGAGGTGAAGCTAAGCTGTGACGCCACTGCGCTGACCCACAGGAGGCGACACAAAAGCCCCGCCGTCTCTGCGCCGAGCACATCGCGGCGAAGATGGGGCGGCCGAAGAAGAGCGTCACTCCCGAAGAAGAGGAAGCGCGGCGGAAAGCCGCCGCGCCGCTACTCGAGAGCGAGGGAGACGACTTCGGTCAGATCCCGAGTATCGCGCCGCCGAAGAGGAGAGAGAGAATAAACATCTTTATTGAGAGATTATTTTAAGAATTGTCTTTGGGGTGGTTTCCCTTTTCTAGGAAACCATAGGCTTTCGCCGCGTCCACGGCCCTCGCTAACAGCTGGAGCTGGCTTGTGAGGGTGGAGCTGGCTAGGGCACTCTTCCAAAGCTCAGGTGTGTGGTATGGATTAGGTGATTCTGTAAGGGTGATTCTGTACAGCCCCTACCATGTAGTAGAGGGTGCCTGCCCTGTGCTCAAGGAGATTGAAAAAAAAAAAAAACATTTTCTTTTCAACCTCCTTGCCTGTGCTCCACAAAAGTGGCAAAGTGGAGAGGACATGTAGGGGGTGAAGTGGCAGTTTCTAGATGGGTGGGGGAAGCTGTTGGTTTGCACTGCTCTAAGAATGCGGTCATTACCTTTAATTAGTTTTTTATGCGGGGTCAGAAATATTCTTCGTTGCAACCTATAGTGCATTGTGATTTCCTGATAAGAGACTAGAGGGTGTGGTCGCCAGGGCTCCTCCGTTGTGCCAGCGGCTCGGTTAGTGAAACCTCGAGCCGTGAGTTGCGCCATCTCGTTGCCTGCGAATTTAGATCACTGCACGGGCCGATTTTTTCAGCCCGGGCCCGGCCCGCGGGCCCGTTTTTACGTTGGGCTGCCCACCCGAGCCCGATCAAAACTTTTATGGCGAGACCAGGGCCCGGGCCAGGCCCATAAATAATTTACGTTACCCGCCCGGCCCGGCCCGCCACCCCTTTACTTTAGGCCCGAGCCAGGCCCGAGCCCGACTCGAAACCGGCCCGAACCCGGCCCGAGACCGAAAAATACATGTTTTTCAGAGTTGAGACGCCCGAGAATAACTCGCTGCACGTTACATCCACACCACCAGAAAGCCCGAGCCCGGCCCGGGCCCACGTCAAAAAACCCGAGCCCCAGCCCGGGCCCGCGTCAAAAAACCTGAGCCCGGCCTGGGCCCGGGTCAAAAAGCACACGCCGTGCCCGTTGGTTTGTTTGTTTTCTTCTTACAAGTACGTTTGTAGTCTGTCCGGGCCCAATACTATGTGGTCAAGCAATTTGCCCACACAGGAAATAAGGGAAATGGGTCGCAAGTGTTCGACAACACCCGACCCCACCCCTCCCCCCCTCGGTGCGCCACTAGGTGGGCGGTATCTTTCTAGTGAAGGTGAGGTCGGGAGCTGTGTCCCTGGTGACGCTCGTTCCTATTCCTGTGGTAGTCTTCGGATCAGCGACGAGAGACAAATCTTGCTCATATGTTTGAGCGCGTACAGCTTGTTCCCTCTTGTGTTCGAGTAAGCATAGCCCAATAGCATGTGAGCCGCGTTGAAGTCGCCCCTGATGACCAACTGGTTGTTTTCTGCTTTATGTATCTTGGTTATGCGCGGTTTGACTTGTGGCGAGGTCGGCATTTACCGTGTCAGCGGCTCTCCTGGCCTTTGACACTTCAAGGGCAGTCACCCGCTCCTCTAGTCTCATCAGGTGGGAAGCTATTTGCGGTAGTATTTCATTAACCTGCTGGTTCTGTGCTTGTTGGGCTGCAATAAGCTGTTGTATTTGTTGCTGGACCTGTTGGTGTTGTTGCTGCATTTGTTGGCTTTGGGCTGCTACAAGAGCCTTGATTTCTTCTGCCTCGCCCTTCGTGGCGTACCGTGTGGGGAGAGCGGCCGGTTGTGAATGTGCAGGCGGGAGAGTTTTAACTGGGGGGTCGGGTGGTTGCGATGCCTTAGTGGGTGTGTCGTTGGGACGGGGACGTTTCTCGGGTGGGGGTGAAAGCGCCGCCGGTGCGGGGGTTTGTTTGGCTGCCTGAGTAGTCATGTTCTGGAGTGCCATGCGAAGGGAAGCTAGCCCTTATTTGAGCAGTGCATTCTCTTTTCCCCCGGTCTGGCGACTGTGATAGTGTATCCTGAGCTTTGGGAGATACTGCCCCAGCCCATCTATCCTGTGACGTTGACTGCTGCGTGCTGCTTCCTCCCTGTCTTCTCTGTGTGCTGGGGGCCCGTTGTCGAGAAGTGGACCTCCGCCTCAAATTGGACCTTTGGCCGGAGCCGCTCCTGTCCCTGGGGAATCGCCGGGTGGGGTCCCTGCTTAGCCTCGAACTGGACCTGGAGTGCCCTCGCCTACCCCGCACACCCGGCGAAGGGGACCTGGAGCGCCGGGCCGGCGGCGGTGACAGTTGGGCAGCAGGCTTTGCCCGATACACTGGCGGAAGAAACCATTTCAGGCACGGCTTGGTGGCAGTGGTATGAGCACCGCCACACAATCCGCATTATGGGTGGCACTCGTGTTGCCCTCCGGAGAGAGTCACACCACAGTTCTTGCACCTCGGAGTTGTCGGGGGGTTCGGGCAAACGTCTGCGCGATGGCTGGTCTCGTGACAAGTTGTACATGTACGCTGCCCTGCGTTTATACAGGTAGCATCTGGTGAGCATTCGATGTACGTAGATATAAAACGTTACCCTTTTTCCTTTGAAGGTGATTGCTAGGGTGGAGGAGCTGCCCAGGTGGCGTATGATGAGGAATTCGTAGCCCGGTGCCTCTACGACCGACCTGACCTCCTCGACGGAGCAGTCGGTTCCGATATTGTAGATTACTCCCTTGCAGGAGTTGTCCGGCGCGATTGGGGAGACCGCGACCTCATACGTGTTTCCTCCAACTATCATTTTCTCCATCGGGAGCGGTGGCTGTTTAGGCTGACGTGGCCCTGGGCCTCGGCGGAGAGCCGGCTTGGGTAGCGTTGGGTCTAGCGTCAGCGTTGAATGGCTTGGTGGCGGTGGCGAGCAGTGGTTCGCCCGGCGGGTAACTTCGATCCACGGACTCGAGATGTTCTCGTCGTCTTCTTCGGGAATAGGGACGTCCTGTACTTCGTGCAAGTCCATTGTTTCCTCCTGGGAGCTGCCGGAGGACAGCTGGTGGGCGTCTGCGGCGAGCGCCTCCTGCTGCGCCACGTCCATCTGTGCGGCGGATGCTGTCGATGTCTGTCGTAGGCTTAGCGGCCTTGCGCTGCCTCAAAATTTGAAGTGGCCGTAAAAAATTTAATATCGGACTTACAACTTCAAACTCTGTGTCCGTTTGATCCTGGTGATCTTAGGAAGGCGATGCAATAGTTGAAGGTTCCCGCAGGAAATATGGGTTTTCGCAGGAGCCGGTGTTATTTCCATCCCCTATCGCTGGCGCCTCTGAAAACGGTCTTGCCGAAGAGGAGGCGTTGTCCGGAGTTACGAGCCCGCGAAACCGAGTAAGAGCGTTTGAGCGTCCAGAAGCGTCCCAGATACTTTTATGACCGAGTGTTCGTTGCTCCTTAGGCTGTCGGTGATTCCGGGGTGATCTTGCGCAAAATGTGGCGGAATTTCGAAGTATAACCTCGCAAGAACTTAGCCGAACCGAGGTAAAGCTAGGTGGGGTCGCCAGCTTTGCTGTTTGCCCAGTATTCGCACCACTAGTGTGAAGCTGCACCAATTTTTTTTCCTTTCGAATTTATTCTGCACTTTTTAATAATAATATTAAAATATAACATTTCGTTTACAAATTGATGAATTTATATAATGTATGAATTGATGACCTAGTTGGTACATGACTTGAAGAAATGAACATGCTAAAGACGGGGCCAAACAAATAATAGATCACGTGCCATTCCACTGCTGTGAAGGTGGATTACCAGCGAAGTTTTTTTCACACGACATAGAGGTGAGGGTGTGAGCGCCCGTATATGTGAGTACCCGTATTAGTGTAACTGTGAGCGCCCGTATATGTGAGTACCGTATTAGTGTAACTGATCGCTAGCGCCACCTCCTGCGCCTCCTTTACGCCTACATGACACCACACCCAAGCGAGGCCCGGGTTCGTACGCTCGTTCTTTCTCTTGTTCCCGCCGCCGGCGCGGACGGTCACGTTTCGGTTGAGCAATGTAATAAACGTGTTTTGTTCTAGAAGTTATGTCGCCTCGAGTTGCCATGCCACGCTTACGTCCCTAGCCTGCACGTCGAGCCCTCGCAACAGAGAATTTAGATCAAAGGTATGACCAAATTTTATCTCTTGATATGACCAAATTTTATCTTCTTCGGCGACGGTGGTCATCCCGAAGAAAGACACCCACACAAACTTTTATTTTGATCAGCGGTCTTGATCGGCTGCACGGCTGCATACAATCGCGCGGAAGACTACCGCCACCTCGGGTTGCCGGAGGAAACTAGACACGCGCGACGGGACCGCCACGCCGGGAGAGCGAAAGGAAACTAGGCACGCAAGCGCTTGGAACGACGGCAAGGAGGCGGCGGTGCGAGCGTACACATGGCGACGAGGGTCGCACAGCGGCAAATATTTGAGAAACCCTTATTATCTACCTGAGAGTCTACTGATCTTGAAAATGGTTCCTATTAATAAATAACCTACTGAAAATGCATATCCAAGTGATGAGACGTATAAGCTCTTGCACAGAAGTACTGCGGATTGGGCAAGTTGGTGCATCGTATTCGTGACTTCCTTTAGCGCAACTCAGTTTGAGTATGAAGGGAAAAAGGGACAGGTGACAGGGTGAGCGCAGGGTTGCACAGAATGAAGCGATTTCACACCAAATTCGGGAGCTGAGTTTTTGCACACGTAGATCTGTTGACGGACACGAAAAATGCATAGAACCCTAGACAGCTTCGCTGTAAAACAAGACAGGCCACTGTCACGTGTTTGCAGCCCAGACTTGCTGCAGCGTAGGTAACAGCGGAGATAAGCTGTTTTCCAACCAGAAATTGTAGTTAGTGGTTCGGCCAGGGCTGTACGTTCGGAAGAGCGCGGGCACTATTTCGCACGTGGCGTATCACTCAATCGCGCTTTCGGCGTTGTGGGCATGCTATATTATTTTACATATAAAAATACAGGTTCGAACCTTTGCGCTAGAACATCGATAGTGGCATATGATGCAAGTTTCACTCACTTTCGGTGACCTGTTGGAATAGATGTTTGGAAGTAACTTGCGATCATGGTATTGTAGTCATCACGCGAGGCGTATTATTATTTAATTACACTCGGGAACTGATGAGGCAGGCTGTCCGAAGCAGGGCTACTTAAACCCGGCTGTTCTGAAAATTGCCGAAAACTTTAGTGCTACGACAAGGTAGGCGAACCTCGGCTCTGCGACGGCCACGGCGGTCTGGTGTTGAGCGACCGGACAGTGACGAGACGCTCTCCCTATGTCCATAATTTTCCGCCAACTTCGTTCTTGGTGGTTTTATGCTTGTCCTCCCCCCTCCTCGTATCCATCGCCCTACTCCTCTTCTTTAAACTATTTACCGTCAGTCACTGTCGCACTTTTAAACATTCACCGGGTTAGTGAACGGCGCGGCGGCCCTTAACATTCTTATATTTCTGTTTCAGCGTGGACGTCGCGGTCATTCACCTACTTCCCCGAACACCTGTTTGTTGTAGCTGTTTGTCACCCCGTACCCCCGTCCTTGATATATATTTGCCGTGGTAAAATCAGCGCTGTGTAGGTCTTGCTTTCTTGTCACGTGTCTTGCTCTGTTTTCATTGCTAACAGCGGGTACAAACTGCCCCAAAAGCAAGCTATTCTCAAGTTTATTTGCATAATGAAAGTCAGAGACAACGAAAAGAAGAAAAAAACAACGGGGGGGGGGGGGGGGGGGGCGTGCTTTTTATGCGTTTCCTAGACAAGCAAGTCGCAATACTTGCGGAATGCTTTTCTTCCGCGCAGCATGGTCGACGATTCGGTCAATTACCAGAAACGAGAAGCTCTTCCAGGTGACGAAAGCCTGGTGGGGAGCATCAAATTGCCCCCAAGATTTATGCACTGCGCTCGTCCAGTCTTTCTGTGTGTGGAATTTTCTGCGCTGATCTCAGAAGTTATGGACACAATCCGTAATGAGGCAGAGGCGCGCAAACGTGTGGAACCGCAATGTTCTGCCAGCTACAGGCGCGGGGCAACACCTTTCTCCTACTTTTTCATCCCTGGCGCGTGAGAAATCTTTGAAAGTAACGACGTTGGATTGATTAGTTCGGCATGGTCCAAGGGAGCAAGAAAAAGACTAAGTTCATGATCAGAAATCCATTTTTTAACGGAAAAAGAGAACAGTTCGAGGAACCGACTTATAAAGACAAAATCAAGTACTGTGGCCGATTCAGCACAAATTCGTGTCGATTATGTCACAACTTGCTGTAGGCTGTGCTTCAAGATAATGCCACGCAAGGAACTAGCATGTGAATCCATTATGGAACCGAAGGGGCCACGCAACAAATGAATTCCTGGGAGATTAAAATAATCGATTGGAAAAAAAATTCATGTGTAAAAGACGCCATGTGTTCATGTAGATCATGTAGAAAGTGTGCAGCCGAATCAGGTGCGCAATAGACAGCAAACAGTAACAAAGATGTGTTCCGCAAAGAAAGTTTTAAAGAGATGGTGTCGGTGCTATCAGCTTGACACAAGAGAATTGCTGGAATAGTTTATTTTACTAAAACTGCAACGCCGCCACCTCTCGTAGATCTGTCACGACGGAAGGCCCGGTAATTTGGGGGACGTCCTTATCAATTCCGTCATGCAGCCACGTTTCAGTCATTACGACGATTTGCGGATAGTGTCCAAGAATAATCGCCTCAAGTTGATCACTTTTGTTCAGAACACTGCGGGAGTTGATATTTAAGATTCGTAGTTCTTTGGCATTAGTGGAATGAAGTCAAACATTGTTCAAAGCGTTGCGGTCATCATGACTTTGAATTCTTGCGTTCGTGACTTCGTCCCATCTGAACAAATCTTTGTTTATGCGCAGTTTGTCGTTTATCAAGCTGACTTTCTTTCCTTTATTTTTTTCATCTCTCGCACTATCTCACTGCAGCTTTCGCTTCCTGAGCGTTTCCCGTGAATAATCATTTTGGATGAAAATCCTCGCGCCTTTTCACTTGTATGTATTCTTTAAAATTTGTTGTTTCTCATTGTAATCCTGTAGGAAAAGAATGACTGGCCTCTGTTTACCTGGTCTACCTATAGGCGATGAATTTTTCCAATCGAGTGGCAGCAAATAATGGCGAAGCAAATAGCCAAAGGGAAGGGTGTAAGACTGGGCTTGTTGGTAAAACATGCTTTAAAGTCAGGCTAACAGCGCAAGGCCACCAGTGGGGACAGAAGAGAGAACAGAGCGCTGACTGAATACCGGATTCCCCTGTCTTGCGGCCAATATTATATTAGAAAGATGGGCCGATGCGCAAATGAAAGGCTGAAGGAACGCAAGTACAATGTAGACCGCGCCAAACAGGGATGGCTTTCTGCCCACTGCTGCGCATGTGGATGCAGACCAAGATTTTTTTTAAATGTAGTATAGTCGCAAAACACAGATACCGTGTTACACGTGAGATAATCGAAGCGGGTTGCGTCAGTACCTCCTCTGTCGCTCTCACTGACAAGGAGATCAGATACCTCGGGCTGTCACCACGTTAAATTTTGTGTGGCTTTGTCGTGGCTTTCTGCGCATGGTTGGTGTGCTATTGTGTGACTATGTAAATAGCGATGCTTTCTGAAAAGAAAATAAACTGTTGGCAGTCAGCCAGTAATAATCTAAGGTATTCACACCCCCCCATTCTAGCCACCCTAGCACAGTGTACGGGCGGCGCGCAGCAGACGACACGCCGGGATGACGTCACAAGGCGCATGCGCAGTAGCACGCAGCTGGCGGGAGCTCGGCGGAGCCGTGTCTGTGTCGGGCGAAGCGAGCACGCACCTGCTCCAAAGGTTACTAGGCAACGCGAGGTAACGTCATCGCTACTGCTTCGGCGCATGCGAGGCTAGATGAGATTGGGCCCGGTGGTGCACAGCTGTGGCTTGGTTGTTGCTAGGCAACAGCGCGGAGTTTTCTGCGGACTTTGGACGTTTCTCCTCCTGCTTTAACAGCTTCGCTGTTAAAATGTGCAAGATGACCAATCCTGGCACCTCGCAGAAAATTGGGTGCAGTAAGAAGCACAATGACGAGTTCATCGAATGCGCGGAATCGCTCGTGTATATTTCTTGTGGTAAGACTTATATCGGACAAAGTGGGAGGTGTGTAAATTGTCACCTCCGTGAGCACCGTAGAAACGTGAAGGACAAGTGCGCAGGGTGTCTTGATTTGCACTGTAGGAAGTGTGAATCTAGTGATGATGCTAGTGCGTTTCCCAGTTCCGGCCAAAGCGAAAACTCCGGCGTAAAATCGAGCTGCGAGCCAAGCAATCAAGATTGCACCATCGTCACGAGAAGCAGCATGCCAACTGACGCGTTAAATTATCGAGGCAGAGATAATTGATAGTTCAGGAGATAACTGTGTCCAAGCAGTCGATTGCTTCAACTTCGAAGGAATTACGATACTCGCGTTGTCACTGATTGTTTTGGTAGCTGCGCTTGCGTGATGTTCGCCTACAAAATGCCTTTATATTCCACGCTTCGCGAGTGTCAATAAATTGTTGCAAGTTAGCGCTCGTGTGTCTCAGCCTTCTTTCACCGTCCTCGTCTGGTTGTGCACGTGAAGTTATTGTCATGTTTTACCAACACGCCCAAACCGCCACGTTATTGATTACGATGGTTCTCTAGTGCTGGATCTTTGTGATGAACAGAACCTTATAGTAGTTAACATGGAGAATAAGTGTCATGGACAGGTAGTGTGGCAGTGCGGAAACAGGCAGTCATGTATCGACTACGCCTTAGTCCCAGAAATGGTCCAAGAACAACTAGACGAAATGATAGTAGACGAACATGGGAAAAATAGCCTGTGTAGCGATCATAGACGTTTAACAATAAAGTTTGGGAGATATACTAAAGCAAAACACGAACCAATAGCATCAAAATATCTAAAAATGAATGAAGAGCAAATAACAGAGATCACAAAAACATAGAGAAGAAAATGAAGGCTTTTCCTACAGCAGTCTTGGAATATAAGGAACTGGTAGACGTTATGCAGCAGGAAATAAGACAGACGCGACAAAAACACTGTTGGATTGGAAAGAGGAAACCACTTAAATGGTGGAACAATGAAATAAAGCAAGCTACAGAAGAGCGTAAGCAGACGTCTAGGGATCATCGAGAAGCCAAGAAGTTGGGATTACACGAAGAACAGGTGCTCCTTAGATGGAACAAATAACGAGATAAGAAAAGGGTGCAGGTGAGCTCGTGCAAAAGAAAACTGAATGCGCAAGTGAACGTTGGGTGCATAACATTTGCAAAAGAAACAAAGGCACCCTAAAAGATTCTGGAACCATATAAAAGCACTCGGAGCTCCAACTAAAAATTCGCAAACGGCTATAAGGGATGAAGACGGTAACATCTACGAAGGAGACGATGCGCTGCGGTACATCACAGACGTTATTAGGGATAACTTCGGCACGCGAAAAAGCGTAGTTCAGACAACAGGTCCAGCAACAACAGAGAGGCCTGAGAGATCAAAATTTAGCATAGAAAGGCTTTATTGGAAAACGGCAGCAGAAAATGTCCCTAACAACACGGCAGCAGGACCCGATGAAATCCCAATACAGCTAATCAAAAACCTCGGTCCAAAAAAGCAAGGCACTGCTGACTAATACCATAGAGCAAGTGATTAGAAAAAAGAAAATTCCCGTTGGATGGCGTGAAAGCAAGATGAATCTCATCTACAAAGGCAAAGGAGATAAGGATAAGACGAGCTCGTACAGGCCAGTTACAGTAACGTCGGTTATATACAGGGTGTCCCAACTATCAGGCACCAAGATTTAAAGATATGCAAATGCCACGTAGGTGGACAGAACCAAGGTAATTTTGCTTGCCGTCGCTTGGAAATACTCAGATTATTTTTTTACATTCCGCATAATTCCATAATTAGTCTTTAATAACAAAATATTATAATGAGATTAAAAGTGTAATGCGAAAATTGTAGAGCAGCATAAAAAAAAATCAGTAGCCCCTCCCCTGTCTAGGAAATGGGGGTAAGCGAAGCTTGTAAAACTGCTGGGAAAACATTGTGATCTTCCTGTACATGAAGCAAACAAGTACCACAAAGAACCAATGCAGGCCGGGAAGCACTTTCTTGCATGTGTCCGCCCACCTGAAAAAGATGTGGCCAACCAGACCTACATTCAGCGTCTCCATCAAGTGAACGACAACCGAAACCGCCTGTTTCCAATCATAAAGTTGATCATCCTTCTGAGGTGCCCAAGTATACCATTTTGACACCCGCCGTGGTGGCTCAGTCAGCTGAGGCGTTGCGCTTCTCAGCATGAGATCGCGGGATCGAATCCCGGCCGCGGCGGCCGCATTTCGATGAAGTCGAAATGCAAGAACGCCCGTGTGCTTGCGGTGTAGTGCACGTTAAAGAACCCCAGGTGGTCAAAATTAATACGGAGCCCTCCGCTACGGCGTGCCTCATAATCAGAACTGGTTTTGGTACGTAAAACACCAGAAAGAAGAAGATACCATTTTGACACCCAGACTACAGAACTCCACTTGAGCGGCCAAATGAGGCCTCATTGACTTCGAATGAGGGCAATTTCCGCGAGATTCTGCACTTTCCATTAACAAGCGGGGACACTGAACTTCAGAAGCACCTTGTGAGCACATCAACCCGAGCCACGTGCATACTTCCGCAAGACGACCTAAGTGCTGTGGATACGAGGTTCTTGTTACACTTATTCAGTGGGTGCACGATCCAGGTGTCTATACACATAGGCGCGGACCCCCCCCAGGCTCTTTAATGTCATTACCAGAGTCATGTTACCCAAATCGTTCATGGTTTCTTTTGAGTTGCCTGTACCTTTTCCCTTCAAATGTTACTGTGGCTAAAAGCTAACTACATCATTGTTGACGTGGACGTGCACACCTTTTATTCATACTTTCGCTTTATTTCTGAAAATCCTGAGAATAGGAAAACAAGCGCATTAGAAGCGCCAACCTCATCCGTATTTTTTCTCTTCAACTTGTTATTTTAATTGCTAGTGTAAACATCATGCACAGACACATGATATTTAAATGTGTACACAGGACAAACATTATTATATCTTTAAAGAGAAAGAGGTAGCTAACTAACAATTATTTCTAATGATATGGATAGCCTATGTCTAGAGATTGAATATGTTGCTGTATGTTCAACTCGCTACAAATTGCTTTGCGCGCTTTTTTGACACAGAAAAATACCTACAGACTTCAGTGACCCCTTCAGTGTCCTTTATCAACGGTGTATGAAATAACGTGAATGATATGTGTCTCAGCATTGCTTCTCTTTCCAGTAGGCTAATGCTAGTGACTCATGAAAAAAAAACATGATAATTTACAACATTTATTGGGGATGTAAACATCGCAACGTGCATGCAGAGGTCATAAATATATATAATTAACTTAGTAAGCCGAAGTGAGGCCAAGCCGGATTCACTCGAAATCAGAATCAATAGCAGTCATGCGCAGCAGAGCTTTTACTAGGACTCAGAATAATAATAATAAAAAAAGAGGCTGCGTTTTCACCGGAAAGGCGAAGCAGTATTAGCGATAGCGAAACATAAGACAATTACACGAAGGAAGATTCTGCCCATATGAATCCGTGTAAGAGCTGCACCCCCAACTTGAAAGCAAATGTTTTTTTTTTTTTTTTTTTTAATCCAACCGAGAAGCAATCGCGTTCACCGCTTATTCCGATCGCGCTCCACTGCGAGATTTCCCGCGCAGCGTACTTTCACGCGTCGCAACTATGAAAAAAAATCGGTGAGGCGCCGGAGCCGGAGAGGCGCCCCGCCCTGATCACTGAAGCGCAGCAGCCGATTTCCACCGCGACTAAAGAAATAGTCTCGCTGACGCGACTCGGCCCAGCTCGAAGCGCGGGCTGCCATGTCATAAATCGGCGTGGTCACCAGCTGTCCGGCTCATGACGTCAGTCTGGAGTGCACGCCCATTGGTGGATGCTCGTGTGCATCCGTGTTTGAGGGGCAAATGCCGCTGCCTTCTAAAGTTGTACACGACTATAGACGGCGACAGGAGGCGATCGCGGAGGTTTACAGCGGATTTCATACTCGTAGTTGCAAAAATTAGATAAAATGACCCGCTCCCATGTAAGGCTCGTCAAAATTGCGGCAAAAAAGTGTGGCCCTCATGCGAGTCTGTACGTTGGTTATATTGCCTATAATAATTGTAGTAACATTTACTTACTAATTAAAATAACAAATATCGTGCAATGCATGGACCATGTAAACCTGTAAATATCTCGCTGGACGACCACGAGCAGTCGTTATGACAACGCTGGCATTATGAAGAACGCCGGCAGCGGGGGCGAACGGTTCGTACAGCCATGTGATTTATCAAGACTCCGAAAATTAGATTCATCATCATCTGCATATTTTTATGTCCACTAGAGGGCGGCCTCTGCCAGCGATCTCCAATTACCCCTGTCCTTTAACCTAGACTATGCGATCTGCAACAGTTGGAGCGCGGAAAAGCAGCCTAAGAAGGAAGACCGCATGAAGTTAGCAGCCATCCCTGCTCGCCCTTGATCATTCCGCCCCCCAATGATTACCAACAATTGGATACGGCACGCGGTCCGCGTAAGCGTCAACCGCGCACAGTAATTCGCAGCTGCGGCAGGGCTAGATGAGAAGACGCGTGCTCTCCTCCCCATGCGCGCATTCGATCACGTGACCTCCAACTAACCTGAATATTGAGCACGTGGGAAGATAATGCGCATCAAGCCGCCATCCGTTTAAGCTAAGTGTTTTTCTCGCACCCACAGTGTATGGGACACTCACTCATATGACTTTTGGGCTTTATACGGAATTTCACGGCAACGACGACAGCGAAAATTTGCCTGGGGTGTCGATACAATTGTTGTCTGCAATAAAAGGAGAAATAGAAGACAGGCGTCAAGCTCGCTTCTACCGCGGCTACGGACGTTGCAATGTGCACCGGCTACAAACACAGCATGAGCACCAACGAGAAAGCCAACAGTGGGCACCTCGCTTATGGGTACTTCGCCAGAAGCCGTCTGACGCTGAAAAGGAAGCGTATTTTCCACCGTACAAGCACCAGGGGAAACATAACACTGGGCGCGCGGGGAGACAGTGCGCGCGAAGGGACCAGCCCAGATGGCCCAAGCCTTGAACTCGGTGCAGATTAACTCCAAAATAAAGCGCGTGACCCGCGTATCTATGGCAGAGGCAGCAACAGTAGGAGTTGAGGACCCGTGTGTTCTAGCTTCTAGGCGAAAGAAGACTCCATGCCGCTATCAAAGAGGTTCCTCAGCTCCCGTGTTTCCATCAGCGAGTGAAATGTACCACCAGAGGTTCTATGAAGTACTTGACACAGTGCTTTCTTTGTTAAACTACAGGTATCCACCTGATAAGGCAGCATAAGTACCACATTGAGCAGCTTGCCATAAGGAAGGAAGACGAAGCATATATAACATAGCTCTACGGTGACGACCTTGAACCAGGACTCCTGCATGATTTTGCACAGAGATATGCTGATTGACATTTTAAGCCAGAAAAGGTCGGCATCATTGCGCACATTCGAGGACGTCGTGCACATATTTACGGGGGGCAAGGGCGAACGCCTGCAAAACCTTTTGCCGGAAACGGCAAAAAAAAAAAAAAAAAAAAATTGCGTTGGCCTTACCGGTCTCGTCCACCACACCCGAGAGGTCCTTTTCTTGCCTTCGGCGACTGAAAATGTACTTGTACTTGCGGTCGACGACTGGACAAGCCCGTTCGAACCATCTGGCAATTCTGCACGCCCACAAAGAACTCTCCCGCAAAATTATTTTGAATAAGATTGCCGACGACTTCATTTCCAGATCGAGTGCCCGAACGAACACTTTTTCAATGATGGCGAAATCATCGCATCAGACAACGAACTAGTGTCTTTAATAGGAGAGAGAAAGGCACCAACTTACAAGTCAAAGCAAACCACCTGTCTTAGAAAACAACGCAAAAAGTTATACAAAACAACGAAAATGGGGTACATAACAGCGCAAGCAGAGTGAGGTCATTTGGGTAAGAAAAGACGCGTGGTTGCGCTATTTGTAAAACTCCCCAGTCCATGCTGTGTATTTTCCTTATTAATTTTTATTCGTCATGTGTTGCATTTGCCGCTCAATAACACAATCCACGCTGTTCCTATATTTGCTGTCGAGTCCTTTCCCGCTTATGAGATATCGCTGTCTTATTTATTTATTTGGTCACCTGATAATTTTTACTCTATAATCCTTTATTCTGCCTCCAGAAAATAAACGAAACCAGTGGCACAAGGCATGCTTTGACAAGTAATGAAACCATTGCGTTATGGAATCACATTACACTTATGCTAATGATTCTAGTCATAAGTTGTGTTCAGAAATTGTTATATATCGTTTAATTTTTATATATGTTATGTCTTATCTTCTCAATAACTGACCTTTCATCAGGAGAAGATTTCTTTATTGTATCTTTTGTATTAAAACTTTTCAAGGTGTTACATTGCTTTTTTTTTCATAGATGTGTACTTGTGCGACTTAATACGCACAAAACAGATATATCTCCCTAACGTGTATAACTGAATCCGCTTGTCGCATGGCTCAACCAAGAGACGCCAGTCTCTGACGGTGCGAGGGGACTCAAGCTGTAAAACTGAATTGTCTCCTACTCTGATTCCAATTTGCAGGCGCAAATTGGAATCAGCTAGCGGAAGACAGGGGTAATTGGAGATCGCAGGGAGAGGCCTTGGTCCTGCAGTGGACATAAATATAGGCTGACGATGATTATATATATATATATGCATACATGGGGGGTTCGGAAAGCTGGTCAGGCCCCCCGGAAAAATTAAAACTTTCCGCCTATGTCTATACAGCATCATGTTCGACGGAATAACCCGTGTATCTCACACGTCGCAGCTAAGTCTTGTCCTGCGGTACGTACGTAAGAACATTGTACGAGAAGACTTCGTCCAATTAGTCGACCCGCGCAGCAGCAATGTCGACGCCAACGTAACTGAGCCCGTCCCGACAGGGACAGTGAACGGGTTCTAAAAGTGCTGAAGGACCTAGAACGCGACCTCGGCAGGTGCTTTGGCATAGAAAAAAATTGCTGCAGCGCCATGGTGTCAGAGCTATGCGGTGCCATGTCCAAAATTAGGCGTTTTTCCCGAACGCAGTTCACTCCCCGTATTTATCCAAGTTGCGTTCAAGCCGTCAGGAACGCAGACGAGGACGATGAAGGAGATAATTTCCTTCTTCAACACGTCACCAAAACGAGATATTGTAGGGCAAAACACAATTACAAACCAACTTAAAGTCTTTTGCGAGATGACATGGGTCGAACGACACGTCAGTGTCATCCAGTTTCGGGACTCACTTGGCTCCGTGGCTAAAGCTCTCGATGCCGTCGCCAACTGGAGAGAACCGCAAAAGCGAGGACGCTTGTTGTCGCTGTTGGCGATGGGAAGTTTATAATGGCGATACTTTGTCTCTCGGACCGACTGGCGCACACGCTCCCACTGAGTCGCCTCTATACCGTAGCTGTTATAACTATACTCAGAGAAAAAATTGCGAACAGGTATTCACGCCTCTCTACAAGCAAGCCGTCGCGCGGCCGGATGAACTTGAAACAGAGCTGCAGCTGCCTCGCATCACGAAGAGAAAGAACCACACTCCCGCGTTCGATCCAGAGAGCTTCTACAGGATGTCGGTGTACAGTGTTCAGCAAGTGAAACGCGATACTCGGAGCACGTGGCCGAAGTATATGTACGCATGGTAGCGAAGCTCCCATAGAAGCACATACATCTTGCAATGGCGGCTTGTGGAGGCATGGCAACGCCATCTACATTTCGTGGGGCCAACTTCTGGGCGTAAAAAAAAATCAAAGTTTGACATGCGAGGCTTGTTGCGCTAGGTCAGTCCACTTGCGCCAGGTCGTCTACTGTGCCAGCCAGGGGCGGATCCAGGTTTTTTCTGAGGGGGGGGGGGGGGGGGTCAGCTTCTGTCAGTGATGATGATGATGATGATGATGATGATGATGATGATGAGTAGCCTTTCTTATTTACCGAAATTTACCGTTTTTCCTCACGATAAACCCGCGTTTTATACGGCTAAAGCAACACCTGTAGCCCTCCGTGGTGGCTCAGTCAGCTCAGGCGTTGAGCACGAGATCGCGGGATCAAATACCGACCGCGGCGGCCGCATTTCAATGGAGGTGAAATGCAAAAACGCCCGTGTTCTTGCGTTGTAGAGCAGGTTAATGAACCCCAGGTGGTCAAAATTAATCCGGAGCCTTCCACTACGGCGTGCCTCATAATCAGAACTAGTTTTGGCACGTAAAACCCCAGAAAGAGGAAGAAGACCTGTAGCGAAACCAGGTATCGGTTTCTCCGAGCTTATAGGAAAAGGACGTTACCCAATACAGCCATGTGCTTGGCGGCTGCGCCTGATAATACAGGGTGTTCAAAACTAAGCTTTATGGTTTTCTTAAAGTTAGGCACTGGGAGGCACGCGAAGACCACCTGTGCAAATAAGTTATATGGCTAGGGGGGGGGGGGGGGCACAAAGTGAGATGATAATATCGCTGTGAGCAGCCCAATTAATTAAAATTGAACAATTATTTTTTTGTTAACTGCAGTAAGTAGGTCTGTTTGTATTGAAAAATTAGAGACAGTCGAGTTTCTACACAGTATCAGTCGGAAGAATTATTCTAGCGTGTCCGTGCTCCGAGATATCAGACTCCAAATTTCAATTGTCGTACTGCGCAGAATAATTGAGAATAAAGACGCGACAATTCTCATGAATTCCCGTGAATGATCATGAAGCTCAGTGACCACTTCTGTGGAGGGATGGCGGTGACATCTTCTCTCTTGAGTCGTGGTGGTGTGTTGACTAGAGGAACGTTCTTGAACACGGGCGTAACGGTCCGCTCCAACGCAGGAGCCACTACGCTGGTTGTTTACGATATGCGAATCACCGCGTATGAAGACTCACGACGCCACCTACAAGAATAACGATGTGGTGTAGTAGGCGAGAGTGCGAGCCAGCGTCTTCATGTTTTGTTTCCCACGCGACGTCATCCTTTTACACAAGGCGCGCATCTGCTCCCGTTTCTCTAACCACGCGACGCCATCCTAGGCCCGCGCGCTGGCGTTGGCCGCTGACGTCACTTCGCAGCCGCGGCCCGAGGCTTCGCCCCGCTCCGCGAGAACGCCCACTCAGATAAACGGATCCGGTGGGCTTGAGCCTCCTATGCTTAATGTACGACAATAAAACTGCGAAGTTACAATGAAAAACTTGTAGCGTACGAACGGTACTGTGCTCGTACTGGATATTGTCAACGTGTAACTGTGATCCCAATGAGTGCTACAGTTAAAAAAGGTTGCCTATGCGTAGTTCTTAGTTTAGCTGTTAGTTGTTATTATTTATATATGAACACTTCAGCAAGAGATCTCTTTCATTAATCAGGTTGGTCGCGGAACCGATGACAGCCAATGAGGCAACCGTTGACACCCCAGGGGGAAACTAAGTTAATCAGGCGCGAAGGCGCTCGAGCGGACCTCGGCGTGTTTGGCAAAAGGGACGTCCCCTCGTTCATTCGACGCCACCGACGAGACGAGTAAGGCACGGCAGGCACCAGGAGGTCCAATGTGTTCATGAGAAAAAATAACGACGCCAACTTCGCGACACCAAACTCCTACGGAATACAATTAAGCTTGTGAGCGAGCTAGCTTTACTTCTACATGGCTGATACCACTGGTACTCGCGAAAAATACTTTTGAAGAATGCTGGTTGCCATATATCTTTTTTATTTTTGTGCGACAGGGCCATCCCCGTGTTAGCGAGGGGGCGACGCAGAAATCTGAGGGGGGGGTCAGGACATCCGGACATCCCCCCTGGATCCGCGCCTGGTGCCAGCTCACATCACATCGCATACAAAGAGCAAACAGTACAAATGAAGCTGAAGTGAGAACATTCGCCACAACATCGCGTCACAATCGATTAAAAACTACGGCCAAGTATATTTATAGCCCTCATTCTATAACGACAGGCATTACACCGGTGAGCCTTGAGAGTTTTGCATGAATTTAGAGCAATGGGTTCACACTGATTTTAACCTAAGTACCACACGCTTGTATTCTTATACCAACCCACATCTGTTATTTCGGTGTTAAGATAAAATCAACATTACATTGAAGTAATTCACAAAAACCACACTAAAGTTACGTGGTGTCCCCCGTAACTTTAGCCAAACTTTATAAAAACCCGTCGTGGTTGCTTATTTACTATGGTGTTGGGCTGCTAAGCACATAAACGACCTAGCATTTTCTTTTTGTGAGTGATGAGGGTAAAAGAACACAGTTACTTTTTGCGCCCTCTTTATTAGGCTGGGGCCATTTTATTCTACTGCCACACATGTTAGTTCAATGCATCCGGAGAAGCACATCAGGCGCGCTTTTCATGCGTCTTTCGCCAAGCTTGGCTTTTGTAAATGGCCAGCCTGTTTGCCCACCACCGGCAGGCGGTCGGCAAACGACACCGGGCCGGTGACTTCCCCGCGACGGCAACTGCATGGCTTCTCCGCGGCCAGCATTCCTTTGCCGGTATTCATCCTAAGGGTTTACCCACTCTGGCTGGATTGATTCAGCAATCCCTCCCCCCTGAAAAATCTATCTATTCGTCATACTCGCCAAATTTACGCTGTTTCCACCTCCATGGCGTAACGCAGAGGTCATGAGTCACTCCGAGACGTATACCCCACAAAATTATGAAATGTTAGTGAGGATATGCATATGACCTCTTCCGACGAAATTAACTGGAAGCGAATAATGACTTAATTACCCGGCAAGACGAAGTGTAAGCTAAAAAAGAACGCACACGTCGATTAAAGATTTTCAACTCCAACCGCCTATTGAAAATGAACAGAAACAGCATTAGCATGCTGCCTGCATTAACTCCAAGGATATAAACAAAAAGAAAAACAAACAAAATAAAAAGTCCGCGCAGCCTACTTTACATCAGCTTATCAATGCTATCAAAAGATTGATCGATCATTCATCTAAATGAGCATACGACTTCCCGCGTCAGGTATGCGACAATGGACCCGCACTACTTTTGGAAATTTACATAAAGTGTGACAAGAAAAATTTGTATATTTTATTAGATGTAGCAAATGAAAGTGGGGCGAGAAAATTACGGCCAAATCAGTTGCTATACCAGACAGGGCAATTTCGCGCATCACGTAAAGAGATCCACGAACACCTGCGAGTGAGATTACACGGCAATAAGGATGTCACTTCTTACTTACTATCAAAGTAGTGTATTTTTTGCCCTCCTTAAGGGTAGAGTTGATGACAAACATGATCAAATATGTGTGCACGATTGAACAGTCGCTCTCTAACTTCCTTTCCTAATTTTATTAACTCAATTAACCAAATTCGTTATAGCATGAAGAGAAGCGCGAAACCCGCTGGGCTCGTCACGACGTGGCGCCAATCATGAAAAGCGCGTCTGATGTGTTCCTCCGGATGCACTGCACCAACAGCTGCGGCAGTAGAATAAAATGGCCCCAGCCTAATAAAGAGGGCGCAAAAAATAACTGCGTTCTTCTACCCTCATCACTCACAAAAACAAAATGCTTGGTCGTTTATGTGCTGAGAAGCTTGTTTCTGTTTATGCGCATTGACTAAGCAGGCTGTCCACAAGCTGTAGACAAAAGCAGCCGGAAAATGCTCCAAATAATGAATCGCGCTTTCCCGCGACGCCGCCTAGGGCGCTCGGTCGCCTGCGTTTAGTGAAGCTTACTTAACAGCAAAGCAAGAGCGGCGCGCTACAGCGCTGTAGGAGATGACGCGAAGCACGTCCCCTGTGCGCCTGCGCCGCTTCGTTTCGAGGCGCGGCCGCGCCGGACGGACTGGCGCTCCGCAGAGCACTGAGCCGGCCGTGTTCACCGGATGACGCTGTACATGTTGTCACGTGGTAGTGATGGTCAAGAACACAGCAGCAAAACTGTGAATGGCGAAACTAACACTTTATATTGGGCGAACCTGTGCCCCGAAAAAACAGGCTGCACTGAAAGCACAACGATAGCGTCGAACATTTGATCTGCCAGTCAAGCGCGTAGGCTTTTAACGCGATAGCGTTAATAAGGGCCCCGTGTCGCAGAAAATCCGGCGTCGGCGTCGGCGTGGATGTCAGCTTCCGTGGCGGAGAAAATGATCCCCAACTACCACGACCGCACAGGCCCTCCACGTGATGCAAGGTTTTGGTGAACAAAAATTCAATTTCTCACAGTGAAATCCGTCAGACAAATGGTGAAGTACAACTTAACCACAACATACAGACATGATGGCGTCGGATTGTAATTTGCATAGGTGTATCTACCGGGGGGGGGGGGCTCTTGCCCCCCCCCCGCCACTGTCAAAAGTGTGGGGGGGGGGCAAAGTTTGCCATTTGCACCCCCCCCCCCCCCCACACACACACACTTTCGAAAGCGGGCACTTTCGGGTATACACACTGGAAAGTCCAACAAAACTACAGCTGAAGCTAAATTTTCTTGCGTAATAGCGTCACCACGTTAGTAATGCTTTTCTTTATTACGTATCCCCGGTTTGGGCAGCGAGTATTGTGCCTCCTCGTGACGCGCTGTAGCGGGCGACGCGCGAGATTCGCCATACACGCTTGCATTGCGCAGAAGTCCTGGTGCTGGACAGTTCCCGCAGTTACAAATTACCGCCTAACCATACTTGAAAAAATAAAACAATTGGCTTGATATATTTAACCTTCGGGTGAGGGGAGAGGTCTGGATAAAGTATTTTAATCAGCCGTTCCCAACGATAGGTGTGCCTTACTGCA
Organism: Dermacentor silvarum; assembly: GCF_013339745.2. Taxonomy (NCBI): domain Eukaryota; kingdom Metazoa; phylum Arthropoda; class Arachnida; order Ixodida; family Ixodidae; genus Dermacentor; species Dermacentor silvarum. The sequence continues at coordinate 9,740,847 of NC_051164.1, read as the reverse complement.
TGAAATGGTTGGAATATCAAATGCTGGAACTACTCAATCTCCGTCCAGAGATAGTCTACGTAGCGTTGCAGTATAAATATATATCTTATCACCATCAAAAATCTAATCAAACCACTTACAGGTCTAACTGCCGAATTTCTTTGTGTAATCACGACTTATCGTTCATTTATTTATTTATTCATTTATTCATGATACATCAAGGTCCCAGAACGGGACATTACATGAGGGGTGGGCACGTAGAAAAATGGCGGGACAGGTTAGGTGGCGTGACTTGAAAGATGGTCTTCAATAGCAGCTTTGAAACGGGAAATGTCGGCGATGAGGGCGATGCCAGTAGGAAGGGTATTCCATTCTCGGGCTGTGTGCAGAAAAAAAGAACGCTGACACGTGGTGGAATGGGCGCGTGGTAGATACGCAGCATATGCGTATGCGTATAACGGGAGAAACGATGCGCTGGAATGATGATTTGATTACCTGCGGGCAGCGAATGAAAGAACCTAAAAAATAAGAAAGACGAGCACTTTTGCGGCGGGAGGTGAGCGAGGGAAGACACAACCGGGATTTTAAGGCTGAGACACTTGTATATATAGGAGTAGTCAGAGAGAATGAACCTGGCAGCATGGTTCTGAACCGATTCAATGGAATTAATCCTATTAACGTGATGGTTGTCATAGATAGCACTGGCATATTCCAGTTTAGAACGGATTAGGGTTTTATATGCAAGTTCGTTTATTCCTGATACCTCAAAGGTCCCAGAACGGGACATTACATGAGGGTCTGCGAGGTGGTATGTTGGTGAAATTGACCTCGGTCGAACGTGCTGAGCCATTTCAGTGCCAATAGAACACTTAACTGAATTTTTTCTAGAGGCCTGTGTCACTTCTGCTTTTATCGATTTCATTTTCAGGCCGTTTCTGAATAAGGGCTACCCTACTACTTGTTCGCCAGCAGGAGCAAGAACAGCAGATATGTTATATTTTGAAGAAATTAAGACCACCTTATTGTGACGTGTTCCGAAAACTTGAACTGCGGTGGTTGCTTACTCACTCAAAAAACCGATGCTGAATACTCGCTCTCCCCCAGTTTTTATGCTTTATACACGGCATTTAGTTGTTGATCCCGGTATCCCAGTAAACTATGCGGGGCACGGTGTTAATATTTATTCGAAGTACGAAACAAAATCCTGAGTGACGAGCGATAAATGTTTTCTTTTTTTCTGTGTAGGTTCATTGCAAGCCTTTAATTGTAGAAAGTTACATATTGAAGTGCTCCAGGGTGCCATACCACCGCTCTCCCCGACTCCTAAAACAATTGCATGAGATATGGACTTGAAATTTCATGAAAATAGGGAGAACTTTAAGCGCAATGCGTTGCGAAAATCTCACTTTCCTGGTTTAAATGCAAGTGTTGCAGATAATTACTATACCCTTGTTTTCCCATTTGTTCCCGTGCACCATACGGGATGTGTATAGGTTGCTTCTCCAGTGTCCTCGGTGAGCTAAACAAGGCATCTTGTTTATATCTGGGGATAATGAAATTTTCTGACGAAGTAAGATGTGTATTGATGAATTTCTGCTTTTTAAAATTTCCAGCAAGAAGTGCTTCAAAGCATTACATGGGGACAAGGTTTAAAACGGAATACTAATATACGGGTAACTTTTCAAAGTATGCGATGTAATTACAGGAAACTGAACCATTTAGTGCAACTGTCCGAAAAAAAAAAAAAAAAAAACAGCTTCACTAAAAATCGGGTTGTAATTCACCAAGTTCGCACACCTCTGCCGTATTTTTCTTTTTAGTATTGAGAGTAATTTATGTTGATTGTACTTCGTTCTGTATAACCTCGACAGTACTATTACCTTAACTAGCGATACATTTACGCTGTAGACTTAAACACCAAGTAAAATTCTTTGTTTAATTAGTAAAATTGACTGCAACAAATGTGCACTTTTTTGTGAGCTGCACTGCTGCTACTGGGTTGGGACAGGGACCTCTGGGCACTCAATGCCATTTGTCCCTGTTTCACATATAGATTTTATAGCGACAAGAAATAAATGCAAATTTAAATAATTTTTCGGGCCTCGATGGTTCACCATGTGTTATTGAGAAATAGGTCTATTGTTGCAAATAAAAATACCTGACAGATGCATTTCCACGCTTTGTGAGTTATTATAATAGTAGTTAATATATATATATATATATATATATATATATATATATAAAGAGAGAGAGAGAGAGAGTCAGATCTGCGGTCCCCCCCCCCCCCCCCCCCCCCCCCCCCCCCCCCCACTTGAGAAATAGTGTGTGCGCAAAAGTACTGAAAGTTGGGCGAGTTGGTATCTATTCATCTTGTAACTGCAGCGCGCACACGAGAAACGATGACAAAAGGTGAAAGTGCGCCTGTCTGTCACTTTCGCCTTTTTGTCCTCGTTTCTCGTGTGCGCGCTGCAGTTACAAGATGAATAGTGTGTGCGCCTCTGGCTAATTTGAATGTACGAAAAAACATAATTCCGTTACGAGGAAACTCAAACACAAACCCCTCTTTCAGCATTTCTACCAGACCTACAGCCGCGCGCTCGGGTAGTTTACTTGCCAAAATGATATCCAGATGGCGCTTGCATCCTCGGCAGGATGAGGATTTTTTTATCGGTGTCCCATCTGCATATCTTTATAACCAATAGCCGTTAACTCGTCGAAGGTCGAAGACGTAAATGTATGGCACCGGGAACATGCCGCAAGTTGCCAATTCAATCACATTTAATATGCCGTGTGTATGTTTAAAATACGCACTATTTTTTTTTTGCGCTTCGATGCTTGGTATATAAGGTTTGCGACCCCCTGTGTGTGGAAGTTTTTCTTTTTCGCTGTTGTATTTTGGTTTACAAGTCACGCCTCCTTTACCGTAGCCAGCCACTCGCGCACGGCGGTTAGTTTCCCTTGCGTTGCGCGTGCTCTTCGCGTTCGTTGCAATTATTTGACGATATCTACGCGCAATTTTTGCTTTTTTTGCCCACATAACTGTGTGCTGACAGGATTAAGCTGGTGTAAAAATAACTGCGATGTGAAAATAAGGTTTAGTTAGTGCTGTAGAGAAAAATGTAACGTAACTTGTCTGTGTCAATCTTGCGTAGTACACACAAGAAATCAAACGATGCACAAAATACATTTACTTATAATGTCTAGTACAATCAATCATGAAAGAGATATGTACATGAAAATTATATGTACTGTGTGGCGCCTGAAGGTTGTGTTGAAAGACGAGATAAAAAAATTAATTCGCAAGGTAGGCTCGACACACACAATTCGGGGTAGGGAGAGTTTTTTTTTTTTTTTTTTTTTTTTATTCATTACATCTTCAAGTGAGTGCATCAACCTTATTACACACAATATAAATCGAAAACAAGAATGCAAACAAGAAAACGCAACCGCAGGTAATATTAATCAAGATATCCAGCCAGATATCCAGCCAGAATACATACATCAGCTACCATCGAATACGTCGCATCAGCCAAACACATCGATGGCGAGTACAGAACATTTCATAAATAACCATTAGAACACTGATAACTACATTGAAAAAATAAACAACACTGCATACATATCACGTACAAAAACCGTAAATGAAACTAAGACAGTCAAATACAGATTAGCAATGTTTTTCACTTAGAAAATATAGTCCATGATGATGTAGGGCTGTTGACTTTAACAGACGGCGCCCATCCTGTCGATTTCCCTCGTACTGGTCCTCTTCAAAGTGTTTCTAAGTACAGGTAAAACAACAAAAGTGATTATTGATATGAAAAGTTGCCTTGTAAATACAGAGAACCCATTACAGTGCTTAAAAATAAATTTTAGCAGAAGCAATGCTGTATTACCTCGCTTCACACGTTTCGAAGAAATGCACAGGCTACAACAGACACCATGCCAGAAAGCGCCAAAACATTTTGGTCCCATGATGCCCCTTAACTCTACTACACCTGGGCATACCGTGCACAGGCATTTAAAGACCGTCACAGTACCCACTACGATCGGGAATGAGCACGAATGGCCATCGGCTTACGATCACCACGCTACAAATATGTACAAGTCTAAAAAATCAGCTATGTAACGTAACACCCTGAGGTCCGCAAGATATCTCCTGAGAAATCAGAGAAAATCACAATGTTTCGCTTACCACGTACAAAACAGCCGCTCTCCCCAGACGAAGCACTGCGTTCTTTAGTCCCAAATAACCAGTACCGAAAAAAGAAAAAAAAAGGAAACAAGAGACACACACGATGTGTGCTTCCCGTGAAAAAGGAAATAGGTGGCTTACGTGACGATTCGTAGCTAATGTAAGACTATTTCGCAGCTAAGCATCTTCGTCAGTCCTTAAAATAAGGCTACAGACTGCGCCCATCAAAACGAAAAAAGCCTATGCGACGCGCGCTCGCAAACCATATGCTACTCAGACAGCATCGGTGCAGTGCTTACTTAGTTCGTGAGCGAACGTAGGTACGTGAGCGAGGATCAGAGAATACTTTCTTATTTAAATGAAAAACACGGTGCGGTAGTCTAAAAATTCTTGACACTTACCTCGCAAATGCAGGAGTTATCCGTTGCCTTCCAGTGATCGCGCTTTACTTGGGCTTCCCATCTCTTCCGTCGCTCTGGGTCCCGGGGGAAGCGAAAACAACGCAGTCCTTTACGCGTCGATCCGGCGCACTTGGGAACACAACAGCCCGTCATGTCGACACGATGCACTTGATAGCTTGTCAGTCATGCGGCTGAACACTGTCTAGCAAGTAGAAGCGTCCGCGAAGCATCCGCGCGCACTGTGCCTCGAACTCAGCACCGGCACCAAGCAATCGCAACGGCTCGCTGTGACACAATATGGCGTCGCAGCGAGAAAGCCGCGGCGCGGGGGCGGTCAAAGGTTGGCACCACCCTGAACGGCGGCGCTGGCATCGAGGCACCCTACGGCAGGTCAAATTGGGACTTCGCCTGCCTAATGCCTTTTGGACAGGCGCGCGCGTCGGGTCAATAGCAAACAATTATTAAAATAATAAAAAAGGTGCTAGGGCCTTCACATTTTAATATAAGACCACTTATATTGCCCCTGGAAAAAGTCTTCAAATGTATTTCTGTTTAAAAGTGAAGCCGACTTTAAGGGGATCGGTGTAAGCTTGGTCTTTGTAAGCTGGGGTGCGATCTTGTACGCGTTCCAAAATGGAACGGAGGCGGTCCGTTCCATCGAGCCGCACAGGATTGGTCAATTTGATCGTCACGATTCCATTTTGGAACGCGTACAAAATCGCACCCGTGGTTTCCCACGTACTGTGTTGCAGTGAAGCCCTCATAAAGAAAAATGCGATGCGAACGGGGCCCAATAACGCTATCGCGTTCCACTCTTAAAGGCGAAGCTTAAGCGTCCTCCAATTTTTTATACATGAGTCATCGAAGGTTTCGGAGTAATCGCTGGTGCCCGCGCGTCTTCCAGAAAACATTGCACAATTCGCGTCGCACGTAGTACAATCACATTACACAAGCTTCGGTGACAAAGGACAACGGATAGAACTATCGATAACATTCGAGGTAGTTCCGATCATGCAGGCGCGTCTTGCGCTGAGCGATAAGTTGAAGTTGCTAGTCGGTGAAATGCAGCCCCCGAGAAAAGGATAAATAAGTACACGTGTCAATGCCCCCCTCTTAAAACGCATCGTCCCGATCCTACAAGCACGAGCGCAAGAAAACTAAAGCTACATGCAGTGAAGAAAAATAACAAACAAACAAACAAACAAACAAAGTCCCAGAGTTAGCGTTGGTAGAATCTAGGGCTTAAGGTGCGCAACATGGACTATTTCAGGCCGTGAGCGGCGCCGCTGCGATTGCGAAATGGCGTCTGGCATGACTTCATAGTCCAGTGCGCGAATGCGTCGGATGATCTTGTAGGGTCCGAAATAGTGCGGCAAAAGTTCCTCGCTAAGGCCTCGTCGGCGTATTGGGGTCCAAACCCAAACACGGTCGCCAGGCTGGAACTCGACGTAGCGTACGTCGTCGAAGATTGTAGTGTCGGCTGTCAGTCCTCTGCTGGTTCTTGATGCGCGTGCAACCGAGCTGTCGGGTTCCTTCGGCGCGCTGGACATAGGCGGTGAGGTCGAGATTCTCTTCGTCGGTCATGTGCGGCAGCATGGCGTCGAGAGTCGTTGTCGGGTTTCTGCCGTAAACCAGCTTAAATGGCGTGATCTGTATTGTTTCTTGCACCGCCGTGTCGTAAGCGAAGGTTACGTACGGCAGGACGGCATTCCACGTCTTGTGCTCGACGTCGACGTACATTGCAAGCATGTCGGCGAGGGTGTTGTTCAGCCGCTCCGTGAGACCATTCGTATGCGGGTGGTAGGCAGTTCTCCTCCTGTGGCTTGCCTGGCTGTATTGCAAAATGGCTTGGGTGAGCTCTGCAGTGAAGGCCGTTCCTCTGTGGGTGATGAGGACATCTGCGGCACCATGTCGGAGCAGTATGTTCTCGACGAAGAATTTAGCAACTTCTGCCGCACTACCTTTAAGCAGAGCTTTCGTTTCGGCGTAGCGTGTAAGGTAGTCGGTAGCCACGGCGATACACTTATTCGCGGATGTTGATGTCGAAAAGGGTCCCAACAAATCCATCCCGATCTGCTGTAGTAATCCCGGTAGCCTTGTCTGTGGTGTCTTCCGTCGCTGACAGTCTCAGTATGTCTTGACGTAACGGGCGAGGTCGGCGGTCAGGCGCGGCCAATAATACCTTTCCTGTCGTGCCGACGTGCCCAGTGGTCGGATCGTCATGCAGGGCGTGCAGTACTTCAGGACGCAGTGCTGAGGGAACAACGAGAAAGTAGTTTGCGCGGGCAGGCGAAAAGTTCTTCACCACGACGTCGTTTCGCGGGAAGAACGAAGACAATCCTCGCCTAAATGCCGTAGGGACAGCGGTGGTGTTGCCTTCCAAATACTCGACGAGGTCCTTTAGCTCCGAGTCTGCTCGTTGCTGTTCAGCGAAGTCCTCCGCGCCTATTTTTCCTAGGCAGGCGTCGTCATCCTCGTCGACTTGCGGCGGCGGGTCAATGGGGGCGGGCGACAGGCAGTCGGCATGAGAGTGCTTCCTTCCCTATTTATAGACGACGATGATGTCAAATTCCTGGAGTCTCAGACTCCATCGTGCGGGGCGTCTGAAGAGTCCTTTAAGTTTGGCAGCAAACACAAGGCACGGAGGTGGCTTACGACTTTCAAGGGCCTACCGTATAGGTAAGAGTGCAATTTCGTTGTAGCCCTAATGATGGCAAGGCATTCTTTTTCCGTAGTAGAATAAGTGGCTTCCGCTTTCGAGAGCGACCGGCTAGCGTAAGCATTGGCTCTTTCAAATCTGTCTTTCCTTTGAACTAGGACGGCGCCGAGCCCTAGAGTACTTGCGTCGGTGTGGATTTCGGTGTCGCCGTCTTCGTCGATGAAGAAGGCGAGCATGGTTGTGACCGCAGGCGCTGTTTAAGCTCTGTTGGAAGGCTTCGTCTTGCGGCGCTTGCCACTTAAAATCGACGCCTGATTTCGTGAGAGAGGTTAATGGCTCGGCGATGTGCGAAAAGTTCTTGACGAAGCACCTATAATAGGCACACAAGCCAAATAATCTGCGCACTCCCTTCTTGTCGGTGGGCTGTGGGAAGTTAGCGGTGGCAGATGTCTTCTGCGGGTCAGAGCGGACTCCAGATTTGCTGATGACGTGGCCCAAGAACAGACGCTCGTCGTAAGCGACGTGGCACTTTTCCGGCTTCAGAGTGGACCCTGATGACTTGATCGTCTCTATTACTGTCCCAAGCCGACTAAGGTGATCGTCGAAATTCCCTGCGAAGACGACGACGTCATCCAAGTAGACGAGACAGGTCTGCCACTCAATCCTGCGAACACCGTGTCCATCACGCGCTGGAACGTTGGAGGCGCCGAGCACAGTCCGAATGGCATGACCTTGAACTCATAGAGGCCGTCTGGCATGATAAAGACGATCTTTTCGCGATCCCTCTCGTCGACTTCTATTTGCCAGTAGCCATTCTTAAGATCTATCGACAAGAATTATTCAGCATTGCAGGGCCAATCCAATGCATCGTCTATCCGCGGAAGGGTGTATACGTCCTTTGTGATCTCGTTCACGCAGAAACGAAGGGTTCCGTCCTTTTTCTTCACCAAGACTACAAAAGATGCTCAGGGGCTTTTCGACGGCTGGGTGAAGTGGTCGCGCAGCATTTCATTGATTTGTTACCTTATAGCTTCGTTGGTGCGGCGAAACTCGATAAAGGCTCTGGCGTAGTGGTCGAGCGCATTCTTCGGTTATTATGCGATGCTTTGCAACTAGTGTTTGTCGAGTCCTCAATGACGTCGAAAAGTAGTCTTTGTATCGTTGGAGAAGACTGTTGCTGTTAGAAGAGCTGTTGAGGGTTACTCATGGGGTGACTTGGATTTATGTCGAAGTCGGGTTCGGGCACTATGGTCGTCGAGGTAGAAGCGACAGAATCCGAGAGGACAAATGCATTACTGGTTTCCACAATTTCCTCGATGTATGCGATCATCGTGTCCTTGTTGATATGTTTGAACTCCTGGCTGAAGTTTGTCAGCATTACTTTCGCTTTCCCTCCGTGCAGTCGAGCGATCCCTCTTGCGACATAATATTTCGCGTTCGAGCAGTAGACGTTGTTCACCCTCGATGACGCCTTCTACGTCTGCAGGTGTTTCGATGCCGACCGAAATGACAATGTTGGAGCGATGCGGTATGCTGACTTGATCTTAAAGCACACTCAAGGCATGCTGACTACAAGCACTCTCCGGCGGTATCGCTTGATCTTCGGATAACGTTATTGACTTCGACTTCAAGTCGATGATTGCGCCCTGTTGGTTCAGGAAGCCCATGCCGAAAATGACGTCCCGTGAACACTGTTGGACGATAACGAAGGTGGCACAATAGGTCCGGTCATTAACGGTAATTCTTGCCGTGCAGGTTCCAGTCGGCGTGATTAGGTCCGAATTCGAGGGCCTTCCCATGCAGCCTTAACTTTCTTCAACTGGGCGGTGATGGGTTCAGTCATGACGGAGTAGTCGGCTCCTGTGTAGATTAAAGCGGTGACTGCGTGGCCGTCGAGAAGCATGTCGATGTCGGGGGTTCTTTGTTTTGCATTAATTGCAGTTTAGTCTTGGCGTCGGATCACGGCTGCGTCGTGTTGACCGGTGGCTGGAACGTCGCGTCGTCAGGTCTTCTTTTGTCGGCGTATTCTTCGTCGGCATGGCGGCGTGTCATTGCTACGTCGTCGAGCTAGATCTTGAAGCGTCGTCGTCGTCGGTGGAGGATCTGCGTCAGTTCGACGAACAGCAACAGCACCTCCATCGATTCCAGCTTTTAGTTTTCCGGATATGGGCTTACGGACCGGCCCCGGTCTGGGCCAGTGTATGGTCGGCACTGCGGCAGCAGGTAGCGCCCTGGTGACGGAGAACGCGACGGTCGTCAAGGGCTCTACTGAGTGGCGGCGAGGTAGTCGGCGATATGACGAGGCTGTTCACCTTGCTGCAGGCTGAGCGCGTTCGCGGAGAACCCTCGTAGTCCGATTTCGCGGTATGGGCATCGACGGTAGACGTGGCCTGCTTCTCCGGGTCATCGTGCCTGAACAGGCGAATCATCTCCTCCGTGAAAATCGCGATGTTCTCGTTGGGCAGTTGCACTCAGATTGCTAGGAGAGCTTCGCCCCTTTCCTTGCGCACGACGCACCCGCCGTGGTTGCTTAGTGAATATGGTGTTGGGCTGCTAAGCACGAGGTTGCGGGATCGAATCACGCCACGGCGACCGCATTTCGATGGGGGCAAAATGCGGAAACACCCGTGTACTTAGATTTAGTTGCACGTTAAAGAACCCCGGGTGTTCGAAAATTTCCGGAGTCTCCCACTACGGCGTGCCTCATAATCAAATCGTGGTTTTGGCACGTAAAACCCCATAATTTTTTTTGCGCACGACGCTCGTAAAGGTCTGCAGGAAGCCGTGGCAGAACAGGTCACATACGGTCAAGGTCAACTCCCGGTTCTCAAAGCACGTCCTGGCGGCGTCTTCTAAGATGAAATATATTTGCGTGCCAAAACCACGATCTGATTCTGAGGCACGTCGTAGTGGGGCACTCCATGAAAATTTGGACCAGCTGGGGTTCTTTAACGTGCACCTAAAGCTAAGTACACGGGTGTTCTCGCATTTTGCCCCCATCGAAATGCGGCCGCCGTGGCCGGGATTCAATCGCGCGACCTCGTGCTTAGCACCCCAGCATCATAGCCACTAAAAAACCACGGCGGGTGCCTGAAATATTATGGATGTGTTATTTGTATTGCTTATCCTGCTGCATAGTTGCACTTTTATTTTGCTGGCCTACCCTGCTTGGGCCCGTTCAGGGCCTCCAATGTGTAACAAAAGAAAAAAAAAAACGGTCATACATGTGCGTACGTCGAAGCTTCGTGCCATGTTGTTCAAGCTGCATGATTGTCACAGACCCCGTAAACGAGGCGCAGACGCCGGACCAAATTCTAAAGCCGACTTATCAGCTTCCGAAAATAATCCCACGAAAGCAAAGACAATTAAGAATGGGCCCTCTGGAGCGCCAGCGAACGCCGGTTGCTGTCCAAAGACCGAGTCAGAGCCCAGAATTGTTAAAACACCACAAATATATTCTTCACACAAGGCAGTTACACACACACGTGTACACTTAGGTTAGACAAAACACAATACAAATCAGATGGGTATTCACAAAACACAGGAAAATAATTAACGACAAGCACTAAGAGTCCAACACGTAAAGTACAAAATGAATAGGAACACTAAGTGTCCAATCGTATTTACTGTGGTGGTCTTGGAGTCAGACGATCTCGGCGTAGCTCGGGGCAAATCTCGAAGAAGGAACTTCTTCCGGAAATGCAGACGCTCGATGAACTCGTCGACTAGCTTGCCGGGGAATCCCCTTCTTCAGCAGACGGTCTGTGTTCACGTTACATCTCTTTACCAGAGCGGTCTGTTCCCCTGATTCTCGCGCGGCGTTTTATATAGTCCCGCCGGGGGTTCTCGAACTTTTCTATCGGAGGCGTGATCCCGTAGCATGGCCAAAGCCTGGGAATCTTCTTGTCTTTTCTCGCACTTTCGACAGCGCCGTCGGAGCGTCGTCGAGGGGGGGGGGGGGGGGGCGATGACTCATACTCTTGGTGCACGCTCACGCCGTAGTAATCTCTCTCGACTCACCGGGTGAGAAGGTGTTTTGGCGCCCGCGGTCTCTCTCTCTCTCTCTCTCTGGTTACCGTCGCTTCGTCTATGCGTCTAGACTCCGTTGGTCGCGTCGGCTGTTTGAGGCGTATGCGCTCTCCCCCTCTGTTGAAGCTGCCGCGGGCCCGGCGTGTTTCTTTCGCTGGCTTGCGCGACACGCGGCGCGCGCTTTGATTACGCGCTCTTCTGTGACAGTGATGCAGGCCCAATTCTACTTCAAACCTAACATTTTTAGTCTTCAACTGCCGAAGCATCAAAAACAAAATATATTACTTCCATAACCTATTGCGCATGATCGAAACGTATAATGATGATGATAATCAATCAATCAATCAATCAATCAATCAATCATGTTTATTTAACGTGCCCAGGAACAACCCTAAGGTCTGAGTGCTGGCGCACGCATATATTACAAACCAAAAAAAAGACACTCAGGGAAAAATCACTAAACAATAAATGAATAAAAAAAATTGTCAAAAGAAGAGAGTACCGACAACAAAGCGCAAAGTAAATACAAAAGAAAAAGGAGGAGAAGGGCACTTGAACAATACATGATATTATAATACCAGGCAAAGCTCGGAAAAGAACGATGACAAGGAGTTATGAAAGATATCAAGTTCACGAAAGTAAGCGTTATAAAGATTCTGTATTCTGTGGACAGTTGAGTGTTCGTGATGACAGGCAGGAACATGGAAAGGTCTATGTTCTCTGGTGATCTTGCGTGGGATGCGGAACATGACACAGCTGAGAAGTTCGGGACACGTGAGGTTACCGTGAAGGAGTTTAAAGAGAAACAGAAGGTCAGCGCGATTACGTCGGTCGCGAAGTGAAGGCAATGACAATCCAACAGTGATAGTACAGGGTGCAATGTCCAGGTTCGCAAAGCGGTGATTATATATGCTTAGAAACTTTTTCTGGACACGATCTATAATGTCACTGTTGGATCTAGAAGAGCCGTTCCAGACGACCGACGCATATTCGAGTTGAGGAAGACAGATGGTTGTGTATAATTTGCGGAACGGTGTAGGAGACTTGAATTCCCGCGATAGTCTGCATACAGAACCCAGAGAGCGCATACCCCGCATTGCAACACGTTTAGTGTGAGCCGAAAAGTGTAAGGTTGCATCAAAAAGTACACCAAGATCATTGATCTCGCAGACCTTACACAACGGCACAGAATCTATCGAATAAGAAAAAGAAATACTTGCTGTTTTGCGTGTGAAAGTCATGACTTTGGTCTTAGCAGCATTCAAGGTAAGGTTATTATCCTTGCACCATTTAGAAAAAGAAAACAGGTCAGACTGCAGGGCGCGACAGTCATCAACAGTGTGAATTTTCTTTAAAATCTTGATGTCATCGGCATATAGAAGGAAAGAAGAGTTCCGAATAACAGAAAGAACGTCATTAATAAAAATTAAAAAAAGGAGTGGTCCTAATACTGACCCTTGAGGGACGCCACTAGTTACCAAGTAAGAAGAAGACGTTTGGCCATTGACGTTAATATAACACGATCTATCAAGAAGATAACTGCGCAAGAGATTCACAACTGACGAGTCAACATCAAGGTTCGTAAGCTTGATCAGAAGCAGCGAGTGGCTGACTACATCAAAAGCCTTGCTGAGATCACAGTAAATGGTGTCAACTTGCCCCCTTTGAAGTACCGGCGTGGAGGTCTGTGTCATGAAACTTGCGAGATTTGTGATAGTGGAGCGGCCGGTCAGAAATCCATGCTGATTCGGAATGAGCGAGTTCTAATAATAATAATAATAATAATAATAATAATAATAATAATAATAATAATAATAATAATAATAATAATAATAATAATAATAATAATGTTTATTCACCAAAAAATGCAGAGCAACACAAACAGGCCGGCCTAAGCCTCAATTGGCTTGTAGGACCATGCCATGAACATGATACAAACGGTAAATAAAAAGATGTTGATGAGACAGAAAGACAAAGAAAAAATGACCAGAAAAAAATAAGATAACATTTGGTTATTCTACTTGAAACAGAAGTTGAAGCAGTGAAAATTATGATGCCAAAGTGTTGTGGAAGTTGGTTTCACCATGACTCCTTCAATAGTTCTCTCAGCATGCTTTTTGAAGTAGCGTTAAAAATTTCATTCGGTAACTTGTTAAACATGTCCGGCACATATGCACAGCGTTTGGCCGCACCCTACTTTGTGGATGAACGAGGAACCATATAGCGGACGTGTTTACGAAGTTCCCTTGTGGAGGTATTTTTTTGCTTGAAAGCGGTAGTTCAATAGTGTTTTATGACAACTGTTTCAACGAGCAAAGAATGAAAATTAGGCAGACCAAGTTCACGGAAGATATTTGCAGCTGTTGCTGTTTGGGAATTGTAGGCAACATTTATAAGGATATCTTTTATGATCCTGTCTAACCTGCATCTCCAACGATCCGAACAGAATCCGAAGACCGTAATACCATATCTCAATACACTATAACCCAATGCATGCACAATCAATTTTTTTTTGCAGAGAGAGGTGCAATACTTTTCATATTAAACATCAGCCAAGCGACTGACCTCAGTTTTGAACAAATGAGTGATAAGTGATGTTGCCATGATAAGTTGCTATCGAAAAATATTCCAAGATATTTAACACAATCTACGTATGGAATAGGAGTACACTTACAAGGAACACAGTTAGACTTATGTAAGTAGAGAGGCAAGTTAATCACAGTAGTCTTGAGTGGAGAGCGAAAACATACCAGTTGTGTTTTTTGGGCATTGACAGCCATTCCATTGTTACTGAACCAAAGCATCGCATTGTACACGTCATTTTGCAACATTTCAGTGGACATTTTGTAAGATAGATGTTTTGCAAGTAACGCAGTGTCGTCAGCATACTGGAACACAGAACATTTGGAAATCGCCAAAGGAAGGTCATTAACGAAGATGTTAAACAACAATGGCGATAAAATTGACCCCTGCGGTACACCCGCATTAAGCGACAACTCAGAACTGAAAACGCCCTTATCATCAGTAGCGGCCACTTGAAATCGGTTGCTCAAGTAATTTTTGAGAATGTTGTAAAAGGGTCCACGAAATCCCCCAAAATACAGTTTACTTAACAAGATTTGGTGGTTCAGGGTGTGAAACGCTTTCGCTACGTCTAAGAAGAGAGCACACGTGAAAAGATTCTGATCGAATGCCGAGAACAGGTCGTCTGCAAATTCTTCAAGCAGTGCAACAGTATCGCGCCCAGAACCAAAACCAAACTGGCGATCGGTCAGGATAGAAAATTTGTTAAGAAAAGAAGACATAGTGTGGAAAAAAATTTTTTCTAAGACCTGAGCAATAACCGGTAAGATAGAAATTGGCCGATAGTTTTCAATCTTATCTTTCTTCCCTGACTTATGTAGCGGTAAAACAACTGCCGTTTTTAGGCATGCCGGAATTTCATCACCTTCCAAAAACCCATTCAGTATATGAAGAATAATATTTGCCAGAACGTTGAAATTCCTTCGGATGATGTGTAATGATACTCCATCATATCCAGTGGGCTTGTTAGGACGGAAAATGAAAAGAATTTCTTCCAGATCACACTTCGAAAATTTCGGAAGAAAAGCTGAGCGTTAACGACCGAGTGTTTGTGGATAAAGAAACAGCGCGTAGGGATGCTTTTACAAAGTGCCTGTTGAAAGCATCAGCCACTGCTGTGGGAGGTTGCTGAAAAGAATCGAAAACAGACCGTTTACTGGAACTCATCCCTCTGATATGATTTACCAAAGACAAAGTTTTGCTTAGATTATTTGAAGATTGCTGAAATTTATGAAAGAAGTAACGGCGTTTGGCGCCACGCAGAAGAGCAACAGCTCCATTTCTTGCCGACTTGTATTCTAATCGCAGTGCTTGGTTTCTCGGATTTCTTTTACAGCGTTTCCACAGGGTATCTCGATACGAAATCGCAGCAAGAATTTCCGAGTTCATCCAGCAGTGACCCTTTCTTATTGGTTTAGCTACTAACCGTGTGCAACGTAATTCAAAATTTTTTAGCTGCGTACAGAATCGATATACACGTTGCTTGACGAATCTTCTTTGGTTAAGGATGCCCAGTCAAACAAAACGATAAGATTATCAAGCTTAGCTTGATTAACTATAGGGACAAGGCATTTTCACTGCCCGGGTGTATTTCCAACCGACGGCGTTCCAGACGCATCCAGTAATACAAGACGGCATGCTACAAAGTAGTGTTCAGCCAACCTTTGTAAAATAGTACATGACCTAAATGTACAGTTGGGAGCTCTGACCGCTATGTGATCTAAGCAGGACTGCACTAGGCAATTATTAACTAATTCCGCTCTAGTGGGAGCTCCAATTGTACATTCCAGACCATAAGCGGACAACGTAGATATATAATCACAAACAGATACTTTTTCAGGACATAAAATGTTGATATTAAAGTCCCCGATCAAGCAGAATTGGTCCACTGAGCTCCACTGCCGCAGAGTTTCATCAAGCTCTACAAGAAACCGTGAGAGGCTGTATGAAGGCGGTCGATAGACCGATAAGATATGCACAGAAAATGCCCTCTTACAAACTTTGACCATCATAGATTCAGCATGCACAAAAGAAACATCAACAGAAAAAGCTTCACAGTTGTCGTTTACAAAGAGAGCAATGCCTCCGCCACGACGCCCGCTTCGTGTAACAAAATGTGCTGAAAAGCCTTGTAGGGTGAAAGTATTAAGGCAAGCTTGGGAAACATTGATTTCTGTTAATACATTGATAGTACGCGTTTAATAGTAGATACGCTCGGCGTTTTTGTGAATGCGCCGAAACAGGCAACGGCCAAACGGAGCGAGCCCGAGCACCAACAACAAACGTCTTATTCTTCGTCTTCTGCTGGTGCCCGTATTTCTCACTACAACATAATAATAATAATAATAATAATAATAATAATAATAATAATAATAATAATAATAATAATAATAATAATAATAATAATAATAATAATAATAATAATAGGTGCTACCGGCCTGTATTTCAGGCCTTAGGCAGGAGTGGATATCGAATACAAAATGCTGCAGTAATGTAACATACAGCCTAATGCGATGTTGGAATAGTCGGTTCATGCTTGAAATGCGGTTGTGGCTCAAGGAAAGCTAAGCGGAAAGAAGGGATAGAAAGAGCGCCATACTTGCGACTGAATTTATTACACAGATGCACCCATATTTTATACAAGCAGGATTGACATGCGCAAAATCATCAAGTGCACTACACGTGTGAAAAACGTGATGGCGTAGAAGTGATGGAGCTCTTTCTGCCCCTTCTTCTTTATGCTTAGTTTTCTTTGAACCAGAACCACATTTCAAGCATGTAACGTACACTTTGCGACAAAAAGCAAAACAAAAAACAAACAAAAAAGATTCGCATAAAAAGAACATATGACTTCCGATTGTGCCTTCCGATTGACTTCCGATTGTGCAATTATACTTCACCTGTTATATTTTATTGCGATAACAATTGTATGGAAATGTGACGGCCTCACGGTCGCACAGCAGCAGCCAGACACCCTTTCCCATCTTTGGCTCGGTGAAATGTTATCGCGTTGTGTGCGGGAAAGGGAAGTGGTGCGAGGGTGCGCAACCGAGCCGTAGAGGCTGTACGATTAGGAAACAAAAGTTATAGTTGTTGCTTGTTCTTCAGGAACGCACTATTCGCTTCTGTCTGCTGATTTCCAGCCACGCTCGCGTCCCACACAACATTGGTGACCCGGACGTGCAGCTAAGGGCTATGGACACACCTCAAGGCACCGAAATTCCGACACTCTCCGGCGTCGACGTCAAACTGCCTCCGTTTTGGACTGCGGATCCTGCATTGTGGTTCATTCAGGTAGAATCACAGCAGATTCCACGAAATACCATTATGTGGTGAGCAGTCTGCCCCCATCAACCACTAGCGAAGTTCGAGACCTGTTGCTTTCTCCACCAGCAGACAACGTTTACGAGGCGTTGAAGGCAACACTCATTCGCAGGATCACGCCCTCCGAAAGCCAACGGCTACAACAGCTTCTTCATTAAGCCAACCTCAGCGACAGAACGCCAAGCCAGCTGCTGCATCACATGCAGCAATAATTGGACAGCAAAGTGGACGGTCTTGACAGCCTGCTGCTCCGAGAAATATTTCTACAGAAAATTCCCCCGAACGTCAGAATGGTCATGACTGCCTCAAATGAGAACGACCTATCCAAACTGGCCGAGTTAGCCGACAAGCTCATGGCGGTAGCTCCCATATCTGTCGCGGCCGTCGCAAGCGAACCGTCTCCACATGAACAGCTTCAAGAGATGAACGAAATCTCTCGTCTCGTGGATTCAGTGGCCGCCCTCCATACCGCGTCACGGTCAACCAGTCGGGGTGCTCCGCAATCGCCTACGAAACACCAAAAACTATGTTGGTACCATCGCAAGTTCGGCAATGCTGCACGCAAATGCGTACCACCCTGCGAGCTCTCGGGAAACGCCCCGGGCAGGCGTTGAGGGCGACCAGCGCTTCTGCCATGCAAGAACGTCGCTCATCAGTATTTTTCCTAACCGACCGCAACAGCGGCTTCCGCTTCCTCGTCGACACAGGCGCAGAAGTGAGCGTACTCCCAGCATCGCCCGCGGATCGCAAGCGCCCGAACACATCGCCTCTGCAAGCAGTCAACAACACGGCCATCACCACGTGCGGAAACGGCTCCCTAACCGTCAGTCTGGGCCTGCAGAGAATGCTGCGATGGATCTTTATACTAGCCGACGTGAAATTCGCCATCATCGGGGCGGATTTTCTGCGCCACTTTGGACTGTTAGTCGATGCATAGAGAAAGGAATTCAACAATCAGGGCCCAGCGGCCGAATTGACTGCAGCGTGCCAAGCGGTCGGTGTCAATCACTTACATCACTTCCGGTTTCGGTTTTGGGCGCGCGTATTTTGAACGCAAGCTAGCACGCCGGCTGCGCCCCCTCCCCCTCTTTTTTTTTTTTTTTTTTGCTCTTCGTGCAGAATCGGCTTATTATTTAGTAAAAATGATTGCGAACGATCTCGTAAAGTCCCATCGAATTTGTGCCACGTGCAATTTCACAAAGTAGACGCAAGACCTTTTGTGCAATGAGGAAATATTTATTTTGCTCTATATAAAAGCTCGTTCCGCACTTTCTGTGCGTTCATCCAACGTTGTGACACCAGCAGGTAAGGCAGTGGTTCCTGTATGAAGCTCCACCGGACGGCACCAGCTGAAAAAAAAGTAAATTACAAGCATGTTACATTTGCAAGCACGTAACAGCATGTTACAAGCATGAGTCATTTTGGTATTTAGACATAGGAATACTGCGTGTAGAGGCGAAACGTGCGAAAGCGGTGAATGGGCGGCATTACAAACAAAAGCAATTCGCTTTTACATACATGGCGTAGAAAATACCCGACTCATCCCAAACTTATATGAAAACATCTGATTTCCAAGCGTTCCCCCATTTCCGGCCATTATTTCCTGCACTTTGGCAGCACAAATACACGAGCGACTTCGCATTTCCAAAACTTGGCCTCGGGCGACGCGACGGTACGCTACATACATAGACACGGACGCAACAGGCACTCAAGACAAATGCGTGGGTGCAATGCCTTTTTTCAGTCCTTTAGAAGACGTAATTTTCGAATTACAAGTTTCTGATATGTTCGCGCGTTCTGCAGGCGCCAGCAGCACACCCCATGTTATCACTCTTGGCTATCGCCCGCGTTTTCAACAGGTGTGAGTACCCAAAGAAGGTATATGTTGTTGCGGAGCCACAAAAAAAACATCACAGACTTGTCCCTCTAAGATTCATTACACGCCAAACTAACTTTATCACCACGGCCGAGCTGCTTATCGCTAACTGCGTCACAGCGCGCTGTGCGGCCAGCGTGC
Source organism: Dermacentor silvarum (assembly GCF_013339745.2). Taxonomy (NCBI): domain Eukaryota; kingdom Metazoa; phylum Arthropoda; class Arachnida; order Ixodida; family Ixodidae; genus Dermacentor; species Dermacentor silvarum. The sequence continues at coordinate 9,721,660 of NC_051164.1, read as the reverse complement.
CTCAAAAGTACCCCAGAAAGTAACGAAATTACTTTTCAGTAATGTCTGGCATCAGAGAAAGCGGCACAAACTTCTCTTAGCAAGATGCACTAGACTACACACCACGGCTGAGTTCTCGCTAACTGCGACACGGCGCCCTGTGCGGCCAGTGTGGCTCAAAAACCGAAATAAGTTACAATAGTCCCATATAGGAAGCGTCGGAAACATGTCTCAGCACGATTCATTAATTCAAATTAACTGCGCCAGGATGGCCGAGCTGTTTTTCGCTAACTGCCTCTTAAGTCTCGGTCCTGTGCCGTAAGCCTAATTGCGTCGTTGACTGTGAAACAAGATTTCTCACCTTGCCGTAGTCCAATAGTGCAGTGGTGTCTTGTCCCAATGCAGAAGGAACGCAAGAATACGCCGAGAGCCCAATAAACCAGGGGCGCGATCTTGTACGCGTTCCAAAATGGAACGGAGGCGGTCCGTTCCATCGAGCCGCACACGATTGGTCAATTTGAACCGTAAGCCACACACGATTGGTCAATTTGAACCGTGACGATCAAATTGACCAATCGTGTGCGGCTCGATGGAACGGACTGCCTCCGTTCCATTTTGGAACGCGTGCAAGATCGCGCCCCAGGTTACATTGAAAAAAGCAAAAAGAAGGAGACAGACAGGTCGCCGCGCGCGAGCGCTCAAACGCGCGCGCAGCCATCCTCGCTGGCTTCGGGGGAGTGTCTGGCGGATGACGCATGTATCTGGCGTGTCATTGACCTGTGGCTAGGTAAGGAAAGAAAATAAGTCGCAAAGCTTAAGTTCATTTATACGCAAAACGTTTTAGTTTTCGCGGCAAAGAATTAAAATAATAAATCAATGCCTGTTAACTTAAGTTCACTTTTTTTTCGATGCTCGCGGCAGCTAACGTTCGGTGTCAAAAGTATAGCGTGACGTATGGTGACGTGTTTCCTGTTGCCAGTTTTTGCCGAGTGTCCGCTCTTGTTGAATTTCTTTCTCTATGGCCGATGTGCGTAACCGGAGGCTACAGATACCCGTGTCACCGGAAGACGTCCCCAAGACTGCTATCACTACACCCTTTGGTCTACTCGAATTCCTGCGCATGCCATTCGGCCTTCGCAACGCGGGTCAAACGTTCCAAAGGTTTATCGACGGTGTTCTACGGGGCCTCAATTTTTGTGATGCCTACCTGGATGACTTGCTTATCGCAAGCACCACCCCAGAAGAACATGAAGCGCACCTGCGGATTGTTTTTCGGCGCCTATCTGAGCACGGCGTTATCGTCAACGCGGCCAAGAGTGAACTCGGCGTGCCTGAGTTATCATTTCTGGGCCACATCATTTCGAACTCGGGAGTACGGCCACACCCATCTAAAGTGCAGGCCATACAAGATTTTCCACTGCCAACCACCAAGCGCCAACTACGTGAACTTCTCGGATTGCTAAACTTCTACCGTCGCTTTGTGCCCAAATGCGCACATATCATACAACCACTTCACGGACTGCTGAAGGCAACGCAAGGATCTTCGAATGACCTGCCTTGGTGCGAAGAAGCGAAAAGGGCTTTCCACCAAAGCAAGCAAGCCTTGGCAAATGCGGCTCTCCTGGTATACCCACAGCCAGGAATTCCCCAGTGTTTAATTGTCGATGCCTCAGACACAGCCATCGGCGCCGTGTTGCAACAGCTGACGACGGCACAA